>NC_057812.1:673137673-673146821 GCF_018294505.1 Triticum aestivum
TTGTTTTTTGCTTTAATTTTTAATTCTGTTTGCTTTTAGGTTAGCAAAATTATAAACTTTCTGGTAGTGCCATTAGTTTTAGAAAAATTATAAACTTTCTGTTAGTGCCATTAGTTTTCAAATTTGAATAGTTAAAATTTGAATTCTTTGAAATTGTTTGAATCACAAGTTTGTGATTAACTTACTAAAAAAATGAGAATAGATGCGCTTATAGAGAAAATTCAACCTAAATTCCTAGTAAATTTCTATGAATTTCACTATGAATTTGGGTTAAACTTTTCTCTATTAGGGCATCTATTTTCACTTTGAGAGGAGCTCAACAAGGCAGAGAGGGAAGGGCTTATAAACCGGTGTGAGCCCCCTTCGGTTGGCGAGGTGGGACTAAACTCTGCCCGCAATGAGGACCAACCCTTTAGTCCTGGTTTGTGGCACAAACCGGGACTAATGGTCATGGGCCAGGGGTGAGGAGCAAAATTATAAACTTTCTGTTAGTGCCATTAGTTTTAGAAAGTTGAAAGTTGAAAGTTGGCATGGGCCAGGGACTAATGGTCATGGTATTACGAGGGCCGAACCATAAGACATGAAAGCATTTCAAATGAACTCTGAAAAAGTTGAAAGTTGGCATGGTATCATAATTTCACCCACATAGCATGTGCATGTACAAAACGGACAATGGTAGCATGTTCATGTGTTACAAAGTTGGCATGGTATCATCATAATAGTTGCGGGACAAAGTCTTCACTTTTTCTTCGCTTGTGTCATTTGCTTATTGCACCGTAACCATGGATAATCTTCACTGTTTATCAGGATGCTTGGGTTAGCCTTGACATTGAAGGGAGGAATTTCATGATACTTTTCATAATCTTCAGACATGTCTGTCTTGCCGTCCACTCCCAGGATGTCCCTTTTTCCTAAAAGAATTATGTGGCGCTTTGGCTCATCATATGATGTATTCGCTTCCTTATCTTTTCTTTTTCTCGGTTTGGTAGACATGTCCTTCACATAGATAACCTGTGCCACATCATTGGCTAGGACGAACGGTTCGTCAGTGTACCCAAGATTTTTCAGATTCACTGTTGTCATTCCGTATTGTGGGTCTACCTGTACCCCGCCGCCTAACAGATTGACCCATTTGCACTTAAACAAAGGGACCTTAAAATTAGGTCCGTAGTCAAGTTCCCATATGTCCACTATGGAACCATAATATGTGTCCTTTCTGCTCTCGGTTGCTGCATCAAAGCGGACACCGCTGTTTTGGTTGGTGCTCTTTTGATCTTGGGCGATCATGTAAAATGTATTCCCATTTATCTCGTATCCTTTGTAAGTCAATACAGTCAAAGATGGTCCCCTAGACAACAAGTACAACTCATCACAAACAGTGTTGTCACCTCTGAGACGTGTTTCCAACCAACTGCTGAAAGTCCTGATGTGTTCACATGTAATCCAGTCGTCGCACTGCTCCGGGTGTTTGGAGCGCAGACTATTCTTGTGTTCATCGACATACGGGGTCACCAAGGTAGAGTTCTGTAGAACCGTGTAGTGTGCTTGAGACCAAGAATATCCGTCCCTGCATATTATTGAGTCTCTTCCAAGAGTGCCTTTTCCAGTCAGTCTCCCCTCATACCACGATTTAGGGAGACCTATCTTCTTAAGGCCAGGAATGAGGTCAACACAAAACCCGATAACATCCTCTGTTTGATGGCCCATGGATATGCTTCCTTCTGGCCTAGCGCGGTTACGGACATATTTCTTTAGGACTCCCATGAACCTCTCAAAGGGGAACATATTGTGTAGAAATACGGGCCCCAAGATGACAATCTCGTCGACTAGATGAACTAGGACGTGCGTCATGATATTGAAGAAGGATGGTGGGAACACCAGCTCGAAACTGACAAGACATTGCGCACATCACAACTTCGCCTTGGTACGATTTCTGGATCGATCACCTTCTGAGAGATTGCATTGAGGAATGCACATAGCTTCACAATGGCTAATCGGACATTTTCCGGTAGAAGCCCCCTCAATGCAACCGGAAGCAGTTGCGTCGTAATCACGTGGCAGTCATGAGACTTTAGGTTCTGAATCTTTTTCTCTAGCATATTTATTATTCCCTTTATATTCGACGAGAAGCCAGTCGTGACCTTCATACTGAGCAGGCATTCAAAGAAGATTTCTTTCTCTTCTTTCGTAAGAGCGTAGCTGGCAGGACCTTTATACTGCTTCGAAGGCATGCCGTCTTTTTCGTGCAAACGTTGCAGGTCCTCCCGTGCCTCAGGTGTATCTTTTGTCTTTCCATACACGCCCAAGAAGACTAGCAGGTTCACGCAAAGGTTCTTCGTCACGTGCATCACGTCGATTGAGGAGCGGACCTCTAGGTCTTTCCAGTAGGGTAGGTCCCAAAATATAGATTTCTTCTTCCACATGGGTGCGTGTCCCTCAGCGTCATTCGGAACAGCTAGTCCACCGGGACCCTTTCCAAAGATTACGTAGTGTAAATCATTGACCATAGCAAGTACGTGATCACCGGTACGCATGGCGGGCTTCTTTCGGTGATCTGCCTCGCCTTTGAAATGCTTGCCTTTCTTTCGACATTGATGGTTGGTCGGAAGAAATCGACGATGGCCAGGTACACATTCTTCCTGCATTTGTCCAGGTATATACTTTCAGTGTCATCTAAACAGTGCGTGCATGCGTGGTATCCTTTGTTTGTCTGTCCTGAAAGGTTACTAAGAGCGGGCCAATTGTTGATGGTCATGAACAACAACGCCTTAAGGTTAAATTCCTCCTGTCTGTGCTCATCCCACGTACGTACACCGTTTCCATTCCACAGCTGTAAAAGTTCTTCAACTAATGGCCTTAGGTACACATCAATTTCGTTGCCGGGTTGCTTAGGGCCTTGGATGAGAACTGGCATCATAATGAACTTCCGCTTCATGCACATCCAAGGAGGAAGGTTATACATACATAGAGTCACGGGCCAGGTGTTGTGATTGCTGCTCTGCTCCCCGAAAGGATTAATGCCATCCGCGCTTAAAGCAAACCATACATTCCTTGGGTCCTTTGCAAACTCATCCCAGTACTTTCTCTCGATTTTTCTCCACTGCGACCCATCAGCGGGTGCTCTCAACTTCCCATCTTTCTTTCGGTTCTCACTGTGCCATCGCATCAACTTGGCATGCTCTTCGTTTCTGAACAGACATTTCAACCGTGGTATTATAGGAGCATACCACATCACGTTCGCAGGAACCCTCTTCCTGGGGGGCTCGCTGTCAACATCACCAGGGTCATCTCGTCTGATCTTATACCGCAATGCACCGCATACCAGGCATTAGTTCAGAACCTTGTATGCACCGCGGTAGAGGATGTAGTCATTAGGGCATGCATGTATCTTCTCCACCTCCAATCCAAGAGGGCATACGACCTTCTTTGCTACGTATGTATTGTCGGGCAATTCGTTATCCTTTGGAAGCTTCTTCTTCAATATTTTCAGTAGCTTCTCAAATCCTTTGTCAGCCACAGCATTCTCTGCCTTCCACTGCAGCAATTCCAGTACGGTACCGAGCTTTGTGTTGCCATCTTCGCAATTGGGGTGTAACCCTTTTTTGTGATCCTCTAACATGCGATCGAACTTCAGCTTCTCCTTTTGATTTTCGCATTGCGTCCTTGCATCGACAATGACCCGGCGGAGATCATCATCATCGGGCACATCGTCTGGTTCCTCTTGATCTTCAGCAGCTTCACCCGTTGCAGCATCATTGGGCACATCGTCTGGTTGCTCTTGATCTTCACCAGCTCCCCCCGTTGCAGCATCACCGTATTCAGGGGGCACATAGTTGTCATCGTACTCTTATTCTTCGCCGTCTTCCATCATAACCCCTATTTGCCCGTGACTCGTCCAAACATTATAGTGTGGCATGAAACCCTTGTAAAGCAGGTGGGAGTGAAGGATTTTCCGGTTAGAGTAAGACCTCGTATTCCCACATTCAGTGCATGGACAACACATAAAACCATTCTGCTTGTTTGCCTCAGCCACATCGAGAAACTCATGCACGCCCTTAATGTACTCACAGGTGTGTCTGTCACCGTACATCCATTGCCGGTTCATCTGCGTGCATTATATATAATTAAGTGTCCAAATTAATAGAAGTTCATCATCACATTAAAACCAAAGTGCATACATAGTTCTCATCTAACAACATATAGCTCTCCAGAGCATCTAATTAATTAAACCATACATTCAAACTATGTAAAACATTTCAATGCGAAAGCAAATGTGATCATAATCGCAACCAAGGTAACAATTGATCCAACAACATAATGATTTCAAGCCTCGGTATGAATGGCATATTTTCTAATCTTTCTAATCTTCAAGCGCATTGCATCCATCTTGATCTTGTGATCATCGACGACATCCGCAACATGCAACTCCAATATCATCTTCTCCTCCTCATTTTTTTTATTTTTTCCTTCAACAAATTGTTTTCTTCTTCAACTAAATTTAACCTCTCGACAATAGGGTCGGTTGGCATTTACGATTCACATACATCCTACATAAATAAAATCTATGTCACGTTGGTCGGGATAATTTTCATAAACAATAAATGAACCAATAGTTATAAAGATAATATATATACCACATCTGAATCATAGACAGGACGAGGGCCGACGGGGGCGGATACCAAAACCATCGCACTATATAAGATGCAATAATAAAAGTAAGAAAATAATACAAGTATCTATGTAAACATACAAGTAAGAATATTTTTCCTTTCGGAAAGAAGATAAGAACAAGAGGCTCACCACGGTGGTGCCGGCGATGTGCTCGGCGCGGGTAATCAACGGCGGTGAAGACGGGGCGGGGCGTGACGGACCGCTAAACCTAGAAAATATTATGGAAAATGGAGCTTGGAGGTCGAGATTGGA
This sequence comes from Triticum aestivum, assembly GCF_018294505.1. NCBI lineage: Eukaryota > Viridiplantae > Streptophyta > Magnoliopsida > Poales > Poaceae > Triticum > Triticum aestivum. The sequence goes on from NC_057812.1 coordinate 673,142,597, forward strand.
GAGGAGAAAGCTTAAGTAGTCTGGCTCGGGCATTCCATAACACCTTGTGTGCATAGGAGGTGAGCCAGAGCACCACCAAGCCCTCTCCCCCTCGGCCAGAGAAAAACAGAGCACTGGGGTGCTCTGCTCGCAAGTGAGGGGTATATATAGGCACCTCATTGGTCCCGGTTGGTGACATGAGCCGGGACTAAAGGGGAGCCTTTGGTCCCGGTTCAAGCCACCAACCGGGACCAATGGTGGTGGGCCAGGAGCGAGGACAAAAGAGACACACAAAAAAACATGAATAAACACAAGTACAGGAAAAAAATGAAATGGTCCAAAGTATAAAAGCGTGCACGCCGAGAGAGAAAATGTGCTCTGCTGCAATGGCAGCGGCGTTGCGCTGTGAACCCGCCATCACTAGTTCGAATCCTGGCATCGCGCTAGGCGCGCGTGTAGTTTTTTTTTTAAAAAATCCTGGCAGGGCCCTTTTTACCAAACCAGGAATGGATGCGTAATTAAATAAGAGGTAAGGGTCTTTTTTGGAAAAGAGCATGCCACATCGGCACCTGACAGACGGGCCCTAACGGTCAGATACACCGTCAATACGCGGTTTAGACTATTTTGTAACAGGCAGTCCCAAACATAGTACTGACATGTAAAAATTACAAAAAATGGTATCAATCCGCCACCACCGCCCCAAATGTGGTACTATCGTGTAATTTATGAGGTACAAATCAAATCTTCCGTATTTATTTATGAGGTCCAAATATACTCATCTAAACATAAACAAACCCTAAAACCAGTTTATGTGTGAGATGAAGAAACATTTCATTACCTCGTCGCAATGACTTGGAGGAACTTTGTGGAGCTAATCTAGGATGCAACAAACTAACATATAGATTAGATCAGATCTACTCTGTTTGCGTCTTTGTGGTGCAATTTCAATATGAATGGATTCACACAAGTTTGGTGTTCTAATGTAAATGCGGCATTGATAACGGATCTTCGCTCTCCCTGGAACACCCCACGGTTCCTTCCTTCCACGTGTTCGTGGAACTAGCAGATTTTGCATGTTTTTCAGTTGCTAATTACAAGATTGAAGTTAGAACTGCATAGATTTATGTCCAAAAATCCATGAACCATGATGATGGTCGGAAAAAGGTATGAGAAAAATCAACTGAAATCCTGAATATGCAGACATATATCAGCGACAATAATGTCAGATGTGACGGATTTCTTTTGCAAAAAGAGCTAGCTAGGGTGGATTCGTCATGAATAAAAGGGGAAAAGAAAATGCAAGGAAAAGCAAGCGGATCACTGCAGGAAGCCCATTACTCGCGCCGCGTCGGTACTTCCCGAAGATTCTTTTTCCCTTTTGTTTTTTTGTTCGTTACGCCACATTTGTGGATGTCTTTTATCACGTTGGGAGAAAATAAGTTAAATACATAAATACTTAGACAATCAAACAAACCAGTACTACTAAAACAAGGCGATAGTTTCATGCCTCAAAGGAATATGTTGCTTTCAACATGGGCCGACCAAGCAACGGTAATCTCCACCTTGGAGTCGCCAAGGTCACATACAGCTTGACTTATGTTGCAAAGTTTGGGGGTGAGCTTGACATGACCTTGTGCAGCAACATCACCAGATTCTGAATAGGCTTGTATGACAACTTTGAAGGTCTCTTCAAACTTTTTTGGATAATAAACATGGCTTTCTCGTAATTCCACCGAGACAACACGCCTTGTTAGATCAAGGTAACCATCGGTACCCATTGGCATTTCTCCACTATCACAATATCGAGAATCAAGCAACACAACTTGTATGGATGGCGGATCAGTAACCTCCAAAACAGTGCCTTGACTATCTATGACCCAAACTTCATGAGGTGGCGACGAGGAAGCAACTCGGCCCCCATATTTGAATGTCCACGGGCCACCCTTAACGATCCGGACACCCATGATAGTGGCCTGAACTGAATTCGTAAGTTGCTCCAGGCTTAACTCGATTCTACAATGACAGTTGTTTAAGTCAATGGTGAAGAGACCAGTACCCTAATTGATGTAAGGGTATCTTTTATTGATCAATGCTTTATCGCGAGACTTTGTTCTGCCCTTAACCCTTAGTTCGACTTCAAACTCAAGTTCAGGCAAAATTGCCTGAGCTGGGCCAATCAAGCGTAACAATGGATCTTGCAAGCATCGTTATATACACTTAATTGCAATGAACGAATCAACAATAATACAAGCAATGAAAATTAAAAAACGAAATAAAGGAAAGGAAAATGGAGAGAAAACAGGAAACTCAAAGCATACATACATCTTCTGTGACTTCTTGGGCGTTATTCCTTGTTCAATTGAAGAGAATGTTGCGGTTGAAATCCACTTCGTCCCTGCAGCAACCATGCCATACACATAGAGAGGCCACTTTAAGTTGCCTTTAATCTCAGCGATCTTGAAGGAGAAGATCTGCAAGCTGGTCCCGGCCGTAGCAGTGAGGTCGTCTTGGATGCATACTCCAAGCGTGCAGCGTGTAAAGTACATTGGACTCAACGTGGCTTCAGCAGCAAGCAAATCAAGTGAGGAGTTGTGAGGAATCAACATGGATCAACTTAGTAAAAGAAGAGAAAGAAATGGATATGCTTGGTTAATGAGTTATGTGGTACTACAAAATTGATCAAGAGAACAAAGCAATTTAAGTTATCGAACAGATTAATTGCACGCTCTAGCTAGCTGATTGCTTGTCTGCAGTAAGTAGTCTTGCTTACTTTTGGCTTCGAAGGTACAACCCGCCAATGAATCATTCCTGCCGCTACAGTAGGCAGCATAAATTCTCTCCTCCAGTGCAATCTCATCCTTGGCAGAGCAAGTCAGCTCCGTCTCCTCCTCATGTTGAGGATGAAGCATGTCGTACTCATACATGTACTCCTCGGGCTCTTTGAAAGGGATCTTCTGTTACCGAAAAAGGCTTTCGCCCCGATTTATAAATAAAACAACCACCGAGCATAAAGTTATGAAGGTACACACCACACAGACACACACACACTCCAAGCCACCGCAGGCAGGTCCGACAAACACAAAGGGATCTTCTGTTCCTCGGCAGCCTGCTCCTTTTCCATGGCAACCTCCTCCTGGAGGATGCTCATGCAGTAATCATATGCATACATACAGTCATCCTCCTTCTTCTTCTTCATAGATGATTGGCTGTCTCTGAATTTGCACAAGTTGTTGTACGCAATTGAGATGTTGTTCGAGATGTCTTCCCTCTCCAAGAGGTGTACGATCTGAGATGGTCGATCTCGTCTCGAACTGATGCTCACGCTCCATGATCGTCTCCATGGTGTCCATGGACGCCTCCTTCTGGGGATACTCTTCCTCGACCTCACCTTTCGTGCTCCGGCCTTCTGCCCCGCCGCCATACGCCATCGCTCTTTTGTTGGTTAACCGGTCGTCGCCGCCGCCGCGCTTAGGGTTTCTACGGGGTGCCATGCTTCGGGGTTTTTACTTTTCCTGTGGACGCAGAGGATGCTTCGGGTTTTATCTCGCTGTATTGGCCTAGTCATCAGCCGTCTGTTTTTTATTTTGGTTTAGGTCGGATTTTTGTCCAGTACAAGTTTGACATGGGTCTTTTTGTTGGTTTTTGAACATGTAAGCTCGGCAGCTACTATTTAAACAAGGCTTTCATATAGATTTAATACGTACAAAGAAATAGGCAAGTGATCTTCAATTTCGTCTCCAATCCTGATTTTGCTGAGATGTTCATCCACAATCCGGATTAGTACCAATCCGGATCAGTACCGATATGAAAGAAAGACGGATAATCATTGTTGGTTAAGATTGCACCTTAGATTGTATTTTTTAAATGGTTAACAGGTAAAAATATCATCATATTTAGATTCTATATATTTTTCTAATCAAATTCCATATATAACATGTTAAATTTCGAGTTACGGTTTAGAAGATATGATTATTTTAAAAAACATTTGATATGTATTGCGGGTTTAATGTTAGAAACATCAGGGGGTTTTCTATAAAATAGCATGATAGACTAAGAATACTTATTTCTTTTATTAGTAGGTATAGATATAGATACATAGGGTGCAGTGCAAATATAAACACGGCGTGTGTGCGCGCCGACAACATTTCCCCCCTAAAATACACGTACTGTAAGGTTTTTTTTGAACATCAGTACAAACACAAGAGCAATTTTTCCTATCAGTTTGCGGTTTGCCTTCTTTCTTAAA
>NC_057812.1:673147229-673155377 GCF_018294505.1 Triticum aestivum
CTAACATTATTAATTAATTAATTAAACAAATTATTTCCGATTGAGTAAACTGGAACACACATGAACAACAACGATCTTCGATTAGACTAAATTTACATTAGAAACACTCTGAAGTCACTGTCTCTAGCCCTGTCTTTTACATCTCCAATTATCTCTAGTTCTCTACCCTCTTGTTAAAGACGCTTTGACTGAACAAGCATTTCAGAAAAGTCGCATTAGCTGCTCATCTTGGCATACAAGAACATAGGGTTGTTGAATGCCTCTTCATTAGGAGCATATCCTTTGTATGGCAGTCTACCGAACCGCTGCTTCTTTGTCCTACCGTTGAGAACGAATATGTACCGAGAGCAGACAAAAGTGATATGGGGGTAATACTAACCAAAGCAAATTTGACATCACACTTGCGACTAGTACTGACATGATAGTTTGAAGCGTCAAAAAACAATCCAGAATCTAGAGCTAATGATTTAGGGGATAAAACCGCCACCGACTGTCTAATGTGTGTCGCAAACTGAGTGTAGCTCAGATGGTTTGATTTTTTGTTGTGGAAATAGCCAACCAACTGGTGCTCGCATTTTACTGGAGTTATTTCAGGTTTTCCAGCAATTTTAGTTTAGTGGGAGGAGATGTTTCTGTCAACTACGATGCGCCTGTGGTGACTTCTGTTAGAGTTGTGTCGAAAAATACTATCCACCACGGTCGGACCTAAGCCTCTTGATTTTTCGATCAAGTTGGTTTCCACTTCAGCTTTATAGATGTTGAAAATGTTCAAAGACTCATCCTTAGATTTCAGAAGATACACACGGCAGTATCTAGTGGAGTCATCAATTAACGTCATGAAATATTTCTTTCCACCTTTTGTCAACACACCATTCATTTCACATAGATCTGAATGTATGAGCTCTAGTGGTGCAAGATTTCTTATTTCCGCAGTCGTGTGAGACTTACGAGGTTGCTTAGCTTGCACACACACTTGACACTTAGATCCCTTGACGGTGGTGAAACTAGGGATTAAGTTTAACTTCGCTAGTCGCGACATGCAACCAAAGTTAACATGACAAAGACGTGAATGCCACACATTGGATTCACTATTGTTACAAATATGATTAACAACTTTATTGCAAACGTCTGATAAGGATAAAAGAAAAAAGCCTCCTGACTCATAGCCTTTACCAACAAAGGTTCCATACTTGGATATTACATATTTATTCGACTCAAAGACAAGCTTGTAGCCATCTCTACACAGAAGAGATCCGCTAACAAGATTTTTATTGATGGAGGGGACATAATGCACATTCTTCAGCCGCACGATCTTCCCCGAAGTAAACTTCAGATTGACCGTGCCAACACCACGAACAAAAGCACTTGAACCGTTTCCCATCAGCACGGTTGAAGTCCCTGCGGTTTGATAAGACGAAAGCATGAAAATATCACCGCATATATGCACATTAGCACCCGTGTCAATCAACCAATCAGGAGAATGACATACTGAAAGAATAGTGGGAAATATACCGTAGCCATCATCCTTCATGTCAGTGTCTCCAATGACAACATTAGCGGTCTTGCCGCCTTTCCCAGGATGACGCTTGTCATAGCAATTAGGGCAACTAGGAGCCCAATGATCAGGATCCCCACACACATGACAGGCACCTTTCTTCTTGCCATTCTTCTTCTTGAAGTTCGTGTGTTGCACAGCCTTGTTCTTCCCATCAAACTTTGCTTTTCCATCAAACTTGCCCTTATTCTTGAACTTGTGGGGCTGGAAGTTCTGCTTCTGTACCACATTGGCACTAGATCCTCCCTCAATACCTCGAGCACGTGTGTCCTTTGCTCTCACCTTTTCTTCCACATCAAGAGTGCCAATAAGATCCGGGACGGAAAACTCCTGCCTCTTATGCTTCAGCAAGGTAGCAAAGTTCCTCCATGAAGGAGGAAGCTTAGTGATGATACCTCCGGCAACAAACTTTTCCGGTAGCATACAACTGAAGTGCTCAAGTTCTCTAGCAAATGACTGTATCTCATAAGCTTGCTCAACCACGGAGTGCTCTTCAGTCATTCTGTAATCATAGAATTTCTCCATGATGTACAACTCAGTGCCAGCATCCGAGACCCCAAACTTGGCCTCGAGTGCATCCCACAAATCTTTTCCATTATCAATTGACGCATAAGCTTCAACTATGTTATCACCAAGAACACTCAAGAGAGCAGCCTTAAACAGAGTATCCATTTTCTGAAAAGCTTGTGCCTGTTGAGCATCAAGCTCTCCTTCAGGTTTGCTGAGAGTGGCGTCATAGCAACTCATGGTTTGAAACCATAAGACAGCTCTCACGCGTCATCTCTTATAGTGGATACCCTCAAACATGGGAGGTCTCATGGAAGCAGCAAAACCACTCGGGGTAAAATGCCTATAATAAGGTTTTTGGATTGTTGGAAATATGAGCAATTTACCAAATTATTTATTAACAAAAATACTAGATAAAGCATGACTAATATAGTAAAGATAAAACAAGTCATGCGTTCGGACAGAGAGAAGGTAAAGAGCATCTGCATATATGAACTTGAACTAAACACATCTAGAACAGACACTAGACGAAGTTGCATATATGAAGTAGAACCTAACACATGTAGGACGGAAAGTAGAGCAAAGAACTGTGTCATGACATCTAACAGAAAGAGCAAGAACACGTACGGGACAGCAGCAGTAGAAGTGCTGGACTTGGGGTCGGTGTCCTCGCCTGCCATGTCGTCGAGGAGGTCGGGGAAGAAGTCGTCATCGACCGGATCGTCCATGATGAAGCAGCCAGTAGTCGCGCTGAGCGCTCCCCAAAAACCTTATCACCCTTCTCCCGTACAGGACTCAAAATGTGCGGCTTCGGAGGCCTACTGTCCCGACCTGTGGTGCACGCTGCAAGCCGGGATGGGGAAGATCTTAGCAGCAGCGCAGTGCTTTCCAGCTCCTGAGTGACCTTTCGTATACCTGTAGTGCATGGCAAAAATTTAGATATCGGCTCGGCTGAAAGAACATGCGGTGCCCCCATGTTTGGTTTTGGTAATTGATGACAATCTCTATGGACTAATGGTTGCCCTGAGTTATATTTGAAGGTTTTGTCCATGGGCTTTTCTTGGAGTACATGTGTTGGTTTCAAGGAGAGTTTGTGTCGACCAAGGTGCTATTCAAGAAATTACCTAAAGATTGGTCTTGTGAGAGGTTGATCAAGACTAAGTTAAAGAGTGAATCAAGTTGATCAACCCACAAAGCATAGAAGATGTACCGAGAGGGATCAAGTGATCCCATGGTATGGTAAGCATTGTCAATTACGCTTTGTGTACTAACCCATGGTCTTCGTGAGTGTTCTTTGTGGGGTTAGGTTGCGGAGTGCAAGTTCAAGTGGAGCACCACGAAGAGATCAAATGCTTGAAGCTTGTTGTCCTTTGTGGTGACAATGGACCTGTGAAGATGTGAGGAAGAGTAGCTCACCTAGAGTAGAGTATGGGGGAGCAATCAACTAGTCTTCATCGAGTCAACACAATCAAGAAAGGTTGTGGTGTGCAAGTTCAAGTGGAGCATCACAAAGAGATCAAATGCTTGAAGCTTGCCGTCCTTTGTGGTGACAATGGACTTGTAAAGATGTGCGGAATAAAGGCTCACCCATAGTGGAATATGGGGGAGCAATCAACTAGTATTCATCGAGCCAACACAATCAATAAAGGTGGTCCAACTTGAGGGAGTCTAGATCGTCATCATCTAGCTCAAGTGGACCATGTGCAAGGCAAAGGTTTGCCCTTGATAGGTTTTCTATTTTATCGATCTCATGTTGATAGTTGGGAGACCGGGTTATAGGATCGATTGCCGTACTATCAAGGGGGCTCTCGATGAGTAGCTTGATCGTATCGTTCGCTGAGAGCTCAAACCATTGCATCCTTGCATCATCTTTCTTGGTTCTTGTTTGGTTCTCTTTGTGAGTCTTAGAGCTTATGGTCATCTTGATGACAAGCTTGAGTTCATCGAAAACGGAGTTTGCATGCATCTTCTATGATGTTTTCGATGTTGGAGGTTTTGCCGATTCTTCTCGGTTGGAGGTTTCACTCCTCTTTTTGTTAGGCATACCTCCCCTTACTATATGGTAGTTCTATGGTCGCTGTTTTGATGCTACTCGTCGTCTTGTTTCCAACAAGCTTGAGTTTGCTCAATTCGGAGCTCATATGCAGAAGTTATGGCAGTTCTTGTTTTCTTGAGTGTGGTTTTTCTCAGGGTCCCAACGGTAGTACCGTGGTACCCAGCGGTAGTACCGCTGAGGGGTCACAAGCGGCAGTACCGCTCCGCATCGGTAGTACCGGCGGTGACTCCGAAGCAGTACTACCGCTGGCTTACCAGGTCCCTACCGCGTCGATTCGAGGGGTCTTTTTCTGTGTCGGATTGTGTGGTAGCTCGCTGCGGCAGTAGTACAGCAGGACCGCTCCTTAGCGGTAGTACCGCCCTTCCTTCGCGGTAGTACCGCCCGGTTCCCTCTTTCCCTTTACCCTTCATTCTGCGTGTTAGTACCGCCGAAGGGAGCGGTAGTACCGCTTAACCCAGCGGTAGTACCGCTGTCTCCTACGGTACTACCACCCCAAGGTTCATGTTTTGTTGCTCCTTTTCCCTGTTTCTTCCACCTGAGCGGTAGTACTGCTCGTGTGCGGCCTGAGCACATAACGGTTGGATTTTCCCCCTCCTATAAAAGGGGGTCTTCTTCCCCAATGAACCTTATCCTTTGAGCTCGTGTTCTTCCCCCATTGTTGACCTTCTTCGAGCTTGCTAACTCTCAATCCCTCCATGGATTCTTGCTAGTTTTTGAGGGAAAAGAGAGAGGAGATCTAGATCCACATTTCCACCAATCACTTTCTCCTCTATGTGAGGGGAACCCCTTGGATCTAGATCTTGGAGTTCTTGGTGTTCTCCTTCTTGTTCTTCCTCCCATTTTCCTCCCTAGCATTAGTTGCTTCGGTGGGATTTGAGAGAGAAGGACTTGGGCACTCCGTGTGCCCTTGCCATTGCATTTGGTGCATCATTTGAGCTCTCCACGGTGATACGTGGAAGTGAAGGTTGAGAAGCTTATTACTCTTGGGTGTTTGGGCACCCTAGAGCTTGTTCCTCTTGGGTGCCTTGGCGCCCTAGACGGTTGGTGTTGTTCGGAGCTCAATCATTGTGGTGAAAAGCTCCGGGCAAGCATCGGGGTCTCCAATTAGGTTGTGGAGATCACCGCGAGCAATTTGACGGGTACCGGTGACCGCCCTCAAGGGTTGCCAAAGTGTACGGGTTCGGTGACCGCCCCAAAGGGTTGCCATTTGTACGGGTTCGGTGACCGCCCTCAAGGGTCCCTTAGTGGAATCACGGCATATTGCATTGTGCGAGGGCGTGAGGAGATTACGGTGGCCCTAGTGGCTTCTTGGGGAGCATTGTGCCTCCACACCGCTCCAAACGGAGATTAGCATCCGCAAGGGTGTGAACTTCGGGATACATCGTCGTCTCCGCGTGCCTCGGTTATCTCTTACCCGAGCCCTTTACTTATGCACTTCACTTTGTGATAGCCATATTGTTCTTTGTCATATATCTTGCTATCTCATAGTTGCTTAGCATAAGTTGTTGGAGCACGTAGGTGAGCCTGGTTGTTTTAGGTTTTATACTTGGCAAATTAACCGCTAGGTTTATTCCGCATTTGTTCAAGCCTAAACCGTAATTATTTTAAAGCGCCTATTCACCCCCCCCCCCCTCTAGGCGACATCCATGATCTTTAATCGGCTCATTCCGGCAACCTGCAACCCGCGGCGTGGCGTGGCGTGGCATGCGGCGTAGAGGAGCGCGTGCATATCCATCTTGTTCTCATGCTCGTACAAGTGGGCAAAGAACTTCCCTTATAAGGAGGTCCAACACCCACTAAACTAGCAATGTGGGACTAAACTTTAATAGTATCCCTTGCCTTGCACAAATGGGCTAAGTGGGCCTCTAGGATTTATTAGGAATTTCTGAAATAGTTATTGGGCTGCCCAAAATAGACTAGATCCAGCACTTCTCGGTCTCTTTGAAAGGGATCTTCTGTTACCGAAAAAGACTTTCGTCCCGCTTTATAAATAAAGCAACCACCGAGCACTAAGTATTTAATATAATCTGCCATGATGGCATTACATAAAAAGAAAGCAACCACCGAGCACAAAGTTATGAAGGTACACATCACACAGACACACACTCCAAGGCACCGCAGGCAGGTCCGACAAACACAAAGGGATCTTCTGTTCCTCGGCAGCCTGCTCCTTTTCCATGGCAACCTGCTCCTGGAGGATGCTCATGCAGTAATCATACGCATCCATACAGTCATCCTCCTGCTTCATCATAGATGATTAGCTGTCCGGGGCAACGCATCCGCTCTCGACGAGTGCTGCTCTGAATTTGCACAAGTTATCGTATGCAATTGAGATGTTTTCGAGATGTCTTCCCTCTCCAAGAGGTGTACGATCTGAGATGGGTCGATTTTCGTCAAGAACGATGCCATCTCCTGCATCTGCGGACACATCGTCTCGAACTGCTGCCCCCGCTCCATGATCGTCTCCATGGTGTCCATGGCCACCTCCTTCTAGGGATACTCTTCCTCGACCTCACCTTCCGTGCTCTGGCCTTCTGCCCCGCCGCCATACGCCATTGCTCTTTTGTTGGTTAACCAGTCGCCATCGTCGCCGGCTCCGCGGCACTTAGGGTTTCTACGGGGTGCCATGCTTCGGGTTTTTTACTTTTCCTGTGGAAGAAGTGGATGCTTCAGGTTTTATCTCGCTGTATTGGCCTAGTCATCAACCGTCTATTTTTTATTTCGGTTTAGGTCAGATTTTGTCCCGTACAAGTTTGACAGGGGTCTTTGTTGGTTTTTGAGTTCAGTCCATAGCTCTAAAAATTCAACTCTTTTTTGAGGGATCCAAAAATTCAACTGATTTCGTTCGGGGTCCAGGTCATACCCCCAGATCGTCTCCACTGCAAAGAAATTCAAAGGGAGTAGAGAGAATAGGAAAGAGATGAGCGAGGCAAGCAGCTGGGTGTGATGCTACTAGAGATCCTGAGATATGTTCCAACGAACTGATGAAAGGTGAAAACCACTCATACTAATAACTTGGTTAGTATATACTAAAAAAATATATGTTCCACTGACTACAAAGGCAAAATATACTTATTCACTAGAACTAAACTGAGTAGAAGGCAGATCAAAAGCAAAAAAAATCTAAATAATAAGTTGTTGGATTAGCAGTTCTAATACGAAAGTGTGAATTAAAAGGAAGAATAGGCCACCGAACATTTCCCTAAAGCTAAGTTTGGCAATGAAAATGGAAAAAACAATGAAGATAACTTGGCTATATCTTCAGAACAAACCTACTATAGGATCCGAGGATAACTTGCAAACATAATCTTGAGTTGATTCCTACGGATGTCATCTTCCTTTGAAGAAAATATGTAATGTAGTTCTTCCCTACTTCCAAAAGAAACTGATGAAAAGTGAAAACAAGAATGTGGCGTTACAATGAAATTACATACCTTGTTCTTCTTTGAAGAAGTGAGAAACAAACACTGAAGGCTCATGATCTCCTGAACAGAAATATATTCGATGAGAGAATTTACAAGAATCCACACTGAAAAAGGTTTTGTGAAGAAATGATGCATTATAACTGAACACTGAAGAAGAAAGAACAAACATGCTCTGACTTGGTGCCACGAACCATGACCAATGCCCCCCTTTAGTCCCGGTTGGTGCCACCAACCGGGACCAAAGGCCTTGTGTGGCTGCTACGTCGAAAGTTTAGTCCCACCTCGCTAGTTGAGAGGGGTGCGCAGTGGTTTATAAGCCCCACTGCCGCACCCCTCTCGAGCTCCTCTCCATTGCAGGCTTACGGGCCTAATTGTCACTTCTATGCCTGTGGGCCTACTAGGCCTCCTGCGGGCCTGAATCCTGGCCCTTGGATGGGTTTCTAGTCGTATTCAGGCCGTGGGGGCCCAGTAGGTGGCATTTTTTTATTTTTTTGTTGCTTTATTTATTTTCTTTTTTTGTTGCTTTATTTTTTAATTCTTTATGCTTTTAGTTTTAGAAAAATTATAAACTTTTTGTTAATGCCATTAGTTTTCAGATTTGAAAA
>NC_057812.1:673156003-673180809 GCF_018294505.1 Triticum aestivum
TCTTTTGTTTTTTGCTTTAATTTTTAATTCTGTTTGCTTTTAGGTTAGCAAAATTATAAACTTTCTGTTAGTGCCATTAGTTTTAAAAAAATTATAAACTTTTTGTTAGTGCCATTAGTTTTCAAATTTGAATAGTTAAAATTTGAATTCTTTGAAAATTGTTTGAATCACAAGTTTGTGATTAACTTACTAAAAAAATGAGAATAGATGCGCTTATAGAGAAAATTCAACCTAAATTCCTAGTAAATTTCTATGAATTTCAGAGAAATTCACTATGAATTTAGGTTAAACTTTTCTCTATTAGGGCATCTATTTTCACTTTGAGAGGAGCTCAACAAGGCAGAGAGGGAAGGGCTTATAAACCGGTGTGAGCCCCCTTCGGTTGGCGAGGTGGGACTAAACTCTGCCCGCAACGAGGACCAACCCTTTAGTCCCAGTTTGTGGCACAAACCAGGACTAATGGTCATGGGCCAGGGGCGAGGAGCAAAATTATAAACTTTCTGTTAGTGCCATTAATTTTAGAAAGTTGAAAGTTGAAAGTTGGCATGGGCCAGGGACTAATGGTCATGGTATTACGAGGGCCGAACTATAAGACATGAAAGCATTTCAAATGAACTCAGAAAAAGTTGAAAGTTGGCATGGTATCATAATTTCACCCACATAGCATGTGCATGTACAAAACGGACAATGGTAGCATGTTCGTGTGTTACAAAGTTGGCATGGTATCATCATAATAGCTGCGGGAGAAAGTCTTCAATTTTTCTTTGCTTGTGTCATTTGCTTATTGCGCCGTAACCATGGATAATCTTCATTGTTTATCAGGATGCTTGGGTCAGCCTTGACATTGAAAGGAGGAATTTCATGAAACTTTTCATAATCTTCAGACATGTCTGTCTTGCCATCCACTCCCAGGATGTCCCTTTTTCCTGAAAGAACTATGTGGCGCTTTGGCTCATCGTATGATGTATTCGCTTCCTTATATTTTCTTTTTCTCGGTTTGGTAGACATGTCCTTCACATAGATAACCTGTGCCACATCATTGGCTAGGACGAACGGTTCGTCGGTGTACCCAAGATTTTTTAGACCCACTGTTGTCATTCCGTACTGTGGGTCTACCTGCACCCCGCCGCCTAACAGATTGACCCATTTGCACTTAAACAAAGGGACCTTAAAATCAGGTCCGTAGTAAAGTTCCCATATGTCCACTATGTAACCATAATATGTGTCCTTTCCGCTCTCGGTTGCTGCATCAAAGCGGACACCGCTGTTTTGGTTGGTGCTCTTTTGATCTTGGGCGATCGTCTAAAATGTATTCCCATTTATCTCGTATCCTTTGTAAGTCAATACAGTCAAAGATGGTCCCCTGGACAACAAGTACAACTCATCACAAACAGTGTTGTCACCTCTGAGACGTGTTTCCAACCAACTGCTGAAAGTCCTGATGTGTTCACATGTAATCCAGTCGTCGCACTGCTCCGGGTGTTTGGAGCGCAGACTGTTCTTGTGTTCATCGACATACAGGGTCACCAAGGTAGAGTTCTGTAGAACCGTGTAGTGTGCTTGAGACCAAGAATATCCGTCCCTGCATATTATTGAGTCTCTTCCAAGAGTGCCTTTTCCAGTCAGTCTCCCCTCATACCGCGATTTAGGGAGACCTATCTTCTTAAGGCCAGGAATGAAGTCAACACAAAACCCGATAACATCCTCTGTTTGATGGCCCATGGAGATGCTTCCTTCTGGCCTAGCGCGGTTACGGACATATTTGTTTAGGACTCCCATGAACCTCTCAAAGGGGAACATATTGTGTAGAAATACGGGCCCCAGGATGACAATCTCATCGACTAGATGAACTAGGACGTGCGTCATGATATTGAAGAAGGATGGTGGGAACACCAGCTCGAAACTGACAAGACATTGCGCCACATCACTCCTTAGCCTTGGTAAGATTTCTGGATCGATCACCTTCTGAGAGATTGCATTGAGGAATGCACATAGCTTCACAATGGCTAATCGGACGTTTTCCGGTAGAAGCCCCCTCAATGCAACCGGAAGCAGTTGCGTCATAATCACGTGGCAGTCATGAGACTTTAGGTTCTAAAACTTTTTCTCTAGCATATTTATTATTCCCTTTATATTCGACGAGAAGCCAGTCGTGACCTTCATACTGAGCAGGCATTCAAAGAAGATTTCTTTATCTTCTTTCGTAAGAGCGTAGCTGGCAGGACCTTTATACTGCTTCGAAGGCATGCCGTCTTTTTCGTGCAAACGTTGCAGGTCCTCCCGTGCCTCAGGTGTATCTTTTGTCTTTCCATACATGCCCAAGAAGCCTAGCAGGTTCACGCAAAGGTTCTTCATCACGTGCATCACGTTGATTGAGGAGCGGACCTCTAGGTCTTTCCAGTAGGGTAGGTCCCAAAATATAGATTTCTTCTTCCATATGGGTGCGTGTCCCTCAGCGTCATTCGGAACAGCTAGTCCACCGGGACCCTTTCCAAATATTACGTAGTGTAAATCATTGACCATAGCAAGTACGTGATCACCGGTACGCATGGCGGGCTTCTTCCGGTGATCTGCCTCGCCTTTGAAATGCTTGCCTTTCTTTCGACATTGATGGTTGGTCGGAAGAAATCGACGATGGCCCAGGTACACATTCTTCGTGCATTTGTCCAGGTATATACTTTCAGTGTCATCTAAACAGTGCGTGCATGCGTGTTATCCTTTGTTTGTTTGTCCTGAAAGGTTACTGAGAGCGGGCCAATCATTGATGGTCACGAACAGCAACGCCTTAAGGGTAAATTCCTCCTGTCTGTCACTAGTAGAAAAATGGTCAAATGTGAAGCACATTATTGCCGGTTTGTATTTGAGCCGGCACTAATGTATACATTAGTGCCGGTTCCAACGGATAGCCGGGACGCTTTCATTAGTACCGGTTCGTGGCGAACCATTAGCACCGGTTCGTGCCACGAACCGGTACTAATGAGAGTGGTGGCAGGATTTTGTCAGAGTGGGGCCCCTCCGGCACCTTTAGTACCGGTTCGTGCCACGAACCGGTACTAAAGGTCGTCCTATATAAACCCTTCGTCCACCAGCACTCCGTTCTTCCCCCTTTCCCCCCTCCGGCCCTCTCCTCTGTTCTTCCCTTCTTCCTCTCGAGTTCATCACGAAATTTGCCCAAAATTTGTCAAGATTTGAAGGCCCTCATCCATTCAAATGATCACAAAGGTTAGCAACTTTGTCCTTTCATCTCTCATTGCTAGATTAGCTCTTACATTGGTTTATATAGTGATTAATTTGTGAGTTTAGTAATTTGGGAGGATATATATATATATGTGCTAGTATTTGATTTATATGCAATTTGAGGTCAAAAATAACACTTAGTTTGCATATGTAGGTGTGGTTTACTTAGTGCCTTCTAAATCTCCATCGTAGCCACCATCGATCGCCCGCACCGTCCCGTCGCCGGCACCACCTTGTGGTGAGCCTCTTGTTCATGAAATTTTATATAAAAATTGATGTTTGTGTGATTTGGATATATAGTTACTCGTATAATTATCTTACCCATACGTTGTTTGTTATACATATAGTGCCATGGTTTTGATATCCGTCCCCGTCGGCCCTAGTCCTTGTTATTATTCGGATGTGGTATGTATATTCTCTTTTAAAACTAGTTGCATTTCGTGTTTATGACAAATTATGCCCATCAAGTTGACATAGAATCTTTTTCTAGGAGGTATTGAACCGGAAATTCCAACCGACCCTATTGCCGAGAGGTTAAATTTAGTTGAAAGAGAAAACGAGTACTTGAAAGAAAAATTGAAAAGAATTGAGGGGGAGAAGATGGAATTGGAGTTGCATGTTGCCGATGTCGTCCATGATCACAAGATCAAGATGGAGAAAATGCGCTTGAAGATTAGAAAGATTAGAAAATATGCCATCGATAGTGAGGTTTGGTATCATTATGCTGTTGGATCCATTGTTACCTTAGTTGCGAGTTGGTGTTCCCACCATCCTTCTTAAACATCATGACGCACGTCCTAGTTCACCTATGTGAAGAGATTAACGTTTTGGGTCCTGTATTTCTACACAATATGTTCCCCTTTGAGAGGTTCATGGGAGTCTTAAAGAAATATGTTCATAACCGTGCTAGGCCAGAAGGAAGCATCTGCAAGGGCCGTCAAAATGAGGAGGTCATTGAGTTTTGTATTGACTTTATTCCTGACCTTAAGCCGATTGGTGTTCCTGAATCGCGGCATAAGGGCAGACTGGATGGAAAAGGCACGCTAGGAGGGGAACAAATAATATGTATGGACGGACATTCTCTCACTGAAGCACACTACATAGTTCTACAAAATTCCGCCTTGGTGGCTCCGTATATGGATGAACACAAGAATTTGCTACGCTCCAAACACCCGGAGCGGTCTGATGACTGGATTACACGTGAACAAACCAGGAGTTTCGCCAGCTGGTTGCAAGCACGTACCATGCATGACACCTCTATTGAAGATGACCTGTACTTGTTGTCCCAGTTACCATCTTCGAATATAATGACTTTCAAAGGGTACGAGATAAATGGTAATACATTTTACACGATCGCCCAAGATAAGAAGAGCACCAACCAAAACAGTGGTGTCCGCTTTGATGCAGAAACCAAGACAGGAAAGGAAACATATTATGGTTATATACAGGACATATGGGAACTTGACTATCGACGTGGTTTGAAGGTCCCTTTGTTTCGGTGCAAATGGGTCAATATGACACGAGGCGGGGTAACGGAAGACCCGCAGTACGGAATGACAACAGTGGATCTCAACAATCTTGCGTATGCAGACGAACCATTCGTCCTAGCCAATGATGTGGCACAGGTTTTCTATGTGAAGGACATGTCTACCAATCCAAGAAAAAGAAAAGATAAGGAAGCGAATGCATCGTACGATGAGTCAAAGCGGCACATAGTTCTTTCTGGGAAGAGAAACATCGTGGGAGTGGATGACAAGACAGACAGGTCAGAAGATTATGAAAAGTTTGATGAAATTGCTCCATTCACAGTGAATATTGACCCGAGCATCCTGTTAAATGATGAAGATTTTCCATGGCTACGACGCAAAGGGACACACGTGAAGAAAAAGTTTCACACCCAAAGATCTGGGATGTGATCAGCTTAACTATCATCACTTTCTTCTGTGTTTCACACCCAGGAGGGAATCTCTGTAATAGTTAGGGTAGCTAGTTATGTGTTTTGGCATTTGAAACGCGAAGAAATTTTATGTGCAAGCAAATTCTTTCATGCATTTATTGATTTTTTCAGCTAAATGACCCTGAAATTGAAAAGCATTTCAAATGAACTCAGAAAAGGATGAAAGTTGGCATGGTATCATAATTTCACCCACATAGCATGTGCAAAAAAGTAGAGAGGGTTACCGCAAAAACTAGATGCACTTCGCGTACAAAATGGACAACCTGTTTCGAAGTATCAGGGTTTCGGACGAAAACTCATCCATTACAAAGGCATTTCATTTTTAAATAACTTAAGCATTACCAAATTGAATATAATGATAAAACACACTAATATTAAACATAAGAAAAAAGAATCACTGGAAAATGTATTTTTAAAGTTAAGTTATTCACAAACTAGTGATTCACACAAATTTCAAATAATTCAAAATTTAAACTATTCAAATTTAAAAACTACCGGCACTAACTGAAAGTTTCTAAAAACTATCAAAAATATTCACAAAGAAACTCTAAAGACAGCAAAAAACAACTAAAAATAAATAAAACAAAATAAATAAACCAGAAAAGAAAAAACTAAATGAAAAAAGCCCACCTACCGGGCCACAGCGGCCTGCATACGACTAGAAACCCAACATGTTATTGGGCCAGGATGCAGGCCCGCAAGCCCAATAGGCCCCACAGGGTAGAGTAGCAGAGGTAGGCCCAGAAGGCCTGCTTTAGAAAGGAGCTCGAGACAGCAGCGGCGGCGGGGCTTATAAGCAGGTGTGGGCGCCCTTCGGCTAGCGAGGTGGGACTAAACTTCTGCGCCCCTCGCCTGGCAGCGCACACCCTTTAGTACCGAGTCGTGGCACCAAACGTTACTAAAGGGGGGGGCCTTTAGTACCGGTTGGAGCCAGGAACCGGTACTAAAGGGGGGTGCTTGCCGCCGCTTGGCCTGGCCAAAACAGGCCTTTAGTACCGGTTGGTGGCTCTAACCGGTACTAAAGGTGTCCCCTATATAAGAAATACTTCGAAAATTTTCAGTTTCTCATCTCCCACTTCTCTCTGTCGCCGCCCCCGTCGCGCCGTCCCCGTCGACTCCGCGACGCCCCCGTCCTCGTCGCATCGTCCCCATCGACTCCGCGGCACCCCCGTCGCCGTCCCGGTCGCCGATCCCCTCGCTTCGCCGTCGCCGTTGCCTTTGGATCGACCTCGCCTCGTCGTCGCCGTCGCCTCGACCTTGCCCGCGCACGCTGTGAGCCCGTCCCCCGGCCCCTCTCCTCCCTCCAATCGATCGTAGCGCACACCGGCGCCGACGCCGATCGTAGCGCACGCACACGCGCGCGCGCACACACACACTACATGCACACACACACACACACACACACACACACACACACACACACACTACACACACTAGACACGCACACACACAATTTTTCTGTTTTTAGCTTTTAGTTTTTTCTGTTTTTCTGTTTTTCATACAAAGTTTTAGATGAATTAATTAATTAGATTAGATTAATGTCAAATAGTATGTAGAAATGTTAGTTATAATATATATAATGTCAAATGTTATAGAAATGTTAGTTATATAGAAATGTTAGAAATTTTGGAAATGTTAGTTTTAGCTAGCTAGATGAATTAGATTAATTTCAAATTGTTAGACGATGATCGATGTTTTTTTAGTTTCTTATATTTTTAGTTATAAAATTTAGAATTTGCATATATGAAATCATCACAATCCATCATTTAGAAAATGTTACTTTACTTTTGCGGCATATAGTATTTTGTTGTCGACGATACCCGGCCCGCATCCTCGCCGTCGACACGTCCGCGACGACGTCCTGCTTCAGAGGACCCATGTCTGGGACTGGGCTCCACCGGGCTGGCACTGGGAGGTGCTACCTTCAGGGGCGCGACGCTTGGTGAGGAACCCGGCCGCGGGTCCCGTTGTCGACCCTCATCTCCTTTGGTGGTATTCGTGTGGGCCACTTTCGGTGCGGAGGGAGCCGGCCCCGCTGGAGGTGGTACGTCGTCATGTCAGGGAGGAGGACGAGCACGTCCATCGCTACATGGCTGCTATGGACGTCAGGTTCTCCAATACCTGGCAGGTTCTTTGGGGAGATCACCCGAGCTATGATCCAGTGATGGTTCCTTCTCTTTGGGTGTCCACCGCCTAGATTACTCTCTAGTATTCGATCTTTATTAGCTAGCTAGCTAGCTAGTGATGTATTCGATATATAATATTCGAGATGATTTATTCGAGATTATATATATTATTTGAGACGATGTATTCGAGATTATATCTATTATTCGAGACGACGTATTCGAGATTAAATCTATTATTCGCGACGATGTATTCGAGATTATATTTATTATTCGAGACGATGTATTCGAGATTATATCTATTATTCGGAAGGCGAATGGAAACCAAAGCTGAAAGGGTTTCGATCCAAGGTAAGTAATTAAGTAGTACTAGCTAGCTAGCTAGCTGCCATCTCTTTAATTATCATGCTTGATTAATTATTATCTGATCAAATTAAATTCCATTCTCGTAATAAAGGCCCTGAAGCAGGCGCAGGGGACTGATCTGTGTGCATTCTGCGTTTGCGAGAACATTCACATGATGGCGTCCGAAAGGAGCAGATCTCAAAGACAGGAATGGGTACGCTTGTCAGAACACTATTCACAATTTTTACACCATTATCGATATCTAGTCACACAACTAATACACATGCATATTGATCTCTTTCTTAACAGTTCAAAGAGGTGCGGGACAAGCTCCTACCAACGGAGCGCGTAAAAGCACTTCAAGAGGAAATAGCGGGATTTTTGCTCGACCAGGTCATAAATCCGAAGGGAGAATACTATTACCCGCTACCGCCCCCATGAACCACTTCCAATTGTCATCGTGCTCCGAAGGCACCAATTAGCCTAATGCCACTGGCTCCGAAGGCAACATGCATATGTAGGAGAAATTGTATATAGCTATACATGTGTGTATGTGTAAATTAATATGGTGGTTTGTGAGACATTGATGATATATATATATATATATATATATGATTGGTTCTACTAGAAATTCTATATATATATATATATATATATATATATATATATATATGCATAACGTGTACAATGTGTAGTACCGTAAAATACCAGCAAACGAAAAAGAATTAAAATGGAAAACACAAAATTAAATGAAAAACAAATCATAAAACCAAAAACCCCACAACCATTTAGTACCGGTTGGTGTTACCAACCGGTACTAAAGGGCTCCCGGCCCCCGGAGCTGGCTCGTGCCACGTGGATCCCCTTTAGCACCGGTTCGTGCTGAACCGGTACTAAAGGGGGGGGGGGCTTTAGTGCCAAAACTTTAGTGCCGGTTCCTAAACCGGCACTAAAGGGCCTTACGAACCGGTGCTATTGCCCGGTTCTGCACTAGTGTGTGCTCATCCCACGTACGTACACCGTTTCCATTCCACAGCTGTAAAAGTTCATCAACTAATGGCCTTAGGTACACATCAATTTCGTTGCCGGGTTGCTTAGGGCCTTGGATGAGAACTGGCATCATAATGAACTTCCGCTTCATGCACATCGAAGGAGGAAGGTTATGTTGGGGAACGTAGTAATTTCAAAAAATTTCCTACGCACACGCAAGATCATGTGATGCATAGCAACGAGGGGGAGAGTATTGTCTACGTACCCAACGCAGACCGACTGCGGAAGCGATGTCACGACGTAGAGGAAGTAGTCGTACGTCTTCACGATCCAACCGATCAAGCACCGAAACTACGGCACCTCCGAGTTCGAGCACACGTTCAGCTTGATGACAATCCCCGGACTCCGATCCAGCAAAGTGTCGGGGAAGAGTTCCGTCAGCACGACGGCGTGGTGACGATCTTGATGAACTATAGCAGCAGGGCTTCGCCTAAACTCCGCTACAGTATTATCGAGGAATATGGTGGCAGGGGGCACCGCACACGGCTAAGGAACAGATCACGTGGATCAACTTCTGTGTTCTAGGGTGCCTCTACCTCAGTATATAAAGGAGCCAAGGGGGAGGGGGGCGCCGGCCAGGGAGAGAGGCGCACGAGGAGTCCTACTCCTTCCGGGAGTAGGACTCCCCCCCCCCCCAATCCTATTCCAACTAGGATTCCCAAGGGGGAAAGGGGAAGAAGGGTGGCCGGCCACCTCTCCTAGTCCTAATAGGACTAGGGGAAGGGGGAGGTGCGCAGCCCTTGTGGGCATCCCCTTCACCTTTCCACTAAGGCCCATGAAGGCCCATATGGCTCCCGGGGGGTTCCGGTAACCTCCCGGTAATCCGGTAAAATCCCGATTTCACCCGGAACACTTCCGATGTCCAAAAATAGGCTTCCAATATATCAATCTTTACGTCTCGACCATTTCGAGACTCCTCTTCATGTCCGTGATCACATCCGGGACTCCGAACAACCTTCGGTACATCAAAACTCATAAACTCATAATATAACTGTCATCGAAACCTTAAGCGTGCGGACCCTACGGGTTCGAGAACAATGTAGACATGACCGTGACACGTTTCCGGTCAATAACCAATAGCGGGACCTGGATGCCCATATTGGCTCCTACATATTCTACGAAGATCTTTATCGGTCAGACCGCATAACAACATACGTTGTTCCCTCTGTCATCGGTATGTTACTTGCCCGAGATTCGATCGTCGGTATCCAATACCTAGTTCAATCTCGTTACCAGCAAGTCTCTTTACTCGTTCCGTAATACATCATCTCACAACTAACATATTAGTTGTAATGCTTGCAAGGCTTATGTGATGTGTATTACCGAGAGGGCCCAGAGATACCTCTCCGACAATCGGAGTGACAAATCCTAATCTCGAAATACGCCAACCCAACATCTACTTTTGGAGACACCTGTAATGCTCCTTTATAATCACCCAGTTACGTTGTGACATTTGGTAGCACCCAAAGTGTTCCTCCAGCAAACGGGAGTTGCATAATCTCATAGTCATAGGAACATGTATAAGTCATGAAGAAAGCAATAGCAACATACTAAACGATCGTGTGCTAAGCTAATGGAATGGGTCATGTCAATCAGATCATTCAACTAATGATGTGACCTCATTAATCAAATAACAACTCATTGTTCATGGTCAGGAAACATAACCATCTTTGATTAACGAGCTAGTCAAGTAGAGGCATACTAGTGACACTTTGTTTGTCTATGTATTCACACATGTATTATGTTTCCGGTTAATACAATTCTAGGATGAATAATAAACATTTATCATGATTATAAGGAAATATATAATAACTTTATTATTGCCTCTAGGGCATATTTCCTTCAGGTTATACATACATAGAGTCACGGGCCAGGTGCTGTGATTGCTGCTCTGCTCCCCGAAAGGAATAATGCCATCCGCGCTTAAAGCAAACCATACATTCCTTGGGTCCTTTGCAAACTCATCCCAGTACTTTCACTCAATTTTTCTCCACTGCGACCCGTCAGCAGGTGCTCTCAACTTCCCATCTTTCTTTCGGTTCTCACTGTGCCATCGCATCAACTTGGCATGCTCTTCGTTTCTGAACAGATGTTTCAACCGTGGTATTATAGGAGCATACCACATCACCTTCGCAGGAACCCTCTTCCTGGGGGGCTCGCCGTCAACATCACTAGGGTCATCTCGTCTGATCTTATACCGCAATGCACCACATACCGGGCATTTGTTCAGATCCTTGTATGCACCGCGGTAGAGGATGCAGTCATTAGGGCATACATGTATCTTCTCCACCTCCAATCCTAGAGGGCATACGACCTTCTTTGCTGCGTATGTACTGTCGGGCAATTCGTTATCCTTTGGAAGCTTCTTCTTCAATATTTTCAGTAGCTTCTCAAATCCTTTGTTAGCCACATCATTCTCTACCTTCCACTGCAGCAATTCCAGTACGGTACCGAGCTTTGTGTTGCCATCTTCGCAATTGGGGTATAACCCTTTCTGTGATCCTCTAACATGCGATCGAACTTCAGCTTCTCCTTTTGACTTTCGCATTGCGTCCTTGCATCGACAATGACCCGGCGGAGATCATCATCATCGGGCACATCGTCTGGTTCCTCTTGATCTTCAGCAGCTTCACCCGTTGCAGCATCATTGGGCACATCGTCTGGTTGCTCTTGATCTTCACCAGCTCCCCCCGTTGCAGCATCACCGTATTCAGGGGGCACATAGTTGTCATCGTACTCTTCTTCTTCGCCGTCTTCCATCATAACCCCTATTTCTCCGTGCCTCGTCCAAACATTATAGTGTGGCATGAAACCCTTGTAAAGCAGGTGGGAGTGAAGGATTTTTCGGTTAGAGTAAGACCTCGTATTCCCACATTCAGTGCATGGACAACACATAAAACCATTTTGCTTGTTTGCCTCAGCCGCATCGAGAAACTCATGCACGCCCTTAATGTACTCGCAGGTGTGTCTGTCACCGTACATCCATTGCCGGTTCATCTGCGTGCATTATATATAATTAAGTGTCCAAATTAATAGAAGTTCATCATCACATTAAAACCAAAGTGCATACATAGTTCTCATCTAACAACATATAGCTCTCCAGAGCATCTAATTAATTAAACCATACATTGAAACTATGTAAAACATTTCAATGCGAAAACAAATGCGATCATAATCGCAACCAAGGTAACAATTGATCAAATAGCATAATGATACCAAGGCTCGGTATGAATGGCATAATTTCTAATCTTTCTAATCTTCAAGCGCATTGCATCCATCTTGATCTTGTGATCATCGACGACATCCGCAACATGCAACTCCAATATCATCTTCTCGTCCTCAATTTTTTTTATTTTTTCCTTCAACAAATTGTTTTCTTCTTCAACTAAATTTAACCTCTCGACAATAGGGTCGGTTGGCATTTCCGATTCACATACATCCTACATAAATAAAATCTATGTCACGTTGGTCGGCATAATTTTCATAAACAATAAATGAACCAATAGTTATAAAGATAATGTATATACCACATCTGAATCATAGACAGGACGAGGGCTGACGGGGGCGGATACCAAAACCATCGCACTATATAAGATGCAATAATAAAAGTAAGAAAATAATACAAGTATCTATGTAAACATACAAGTAAGAATATTTTTCCTTTCAGAAAGAATATAAGAACAAGAGGCTCACCACGGTGGTGCCGGCGATGAGCTCGGCGCGGGTAATCAACGGCGGTGAAGACGGGGACGGGGCGTGACGGACCGCTAAACCTAGACAAATATTATGGAAAATGGAGCTTGGAGCTCGAGCTTGGAGAGGAGAAAGCTTAAGTAGTGTCGCTCGGGCATTCCATTGAACACCTTGTGTGCATAGGAGGTGAGCTAGAGCACCACCAAGCCCTCTCCCCCTCGGCCGGAGAAAAACAGAGCACTGGGGTGCTCTTCTCGCGAGTGAGGGGTATATATAGGCACCTCATTGGTCCCGGTTGGTGATATGAGCCGGGACTAAAGGGGAGCCTTTGGTCCCGGTTCAAGCCACCAACCGGGACCAATGGTGGTGGGCCAGGAGCGAGGACAAAAGAGACACGCAAAAAAAGGAATAAACACAAGTACAAGAAAAAAACGAAATGGTCCAAAGTATAAAAACGTGCACGCCGAGAGAGGAAATGTGATCTGGCGCAATGGCAGAGGCGTTGCGCTGCGAACCCGCCATCGCTAGTTCAAATCCTGGCATCGCGCTGGGTGCGCATGTAGGTTTTTTTTAAATCCTGGCAGGGCCCTTTTTACCAAACCAGGAATGGATGTGTAATTAAATAAGAGGTAAGGGTCTTTTTTGGAAAAGAGCATGCCACATCGGCACCTGACAGACGGGCCCTAACGGTCAGATACACCATCAATACGCGGTTTAGACTATTTTGTAACAGGCAGTCCCAAACATAGTACTGACATGTAAAAATTACAAAAAATGGTATCAATCCGCCACCACCGCCCCAAATGTGGTACTATCGTGTAATTTATGAGGTACAAATCAAATATTTCGTATTTATTTATGAGGTCCAAATTTACTCATCTAAACATAAACAAACCCTAAAACCAGTTTATGTGTCAGATGAAGAAACATTTCATTACCTTGTCGCAATGACTTGGAGGAACTTTGTGGAGCTAATCTAGGATGCGACAAACTAACATATAGATTAGATCAGAACTACTCTGTTCGCGTCTTTGTGGTGCAATTTCAATATGAATGGATTCACACAATTATGGAGTTCTAATGTAAATGTGGCATTGATAACGGATCTTCGCTCTCCCTGGAACACCTGATGGTTCCTTCCTTCCACGTGTTCATGGAACTAGCAGATTTTGCATGTTTTTCAGTTGCTAATTACAATATTGAAGTTAGAACTGCATAGATTTATGTCCAAAAATCCATGAACCATGATGATGATCGGAAAAAGGTATGAGAAAAATCAACTGAAATCCTGAATATGCAGACATATATCAGCGACAATAACGTCAGATGTGACAGATTTATTTTGTAGAAAGAGCTAGCTAGGGTGGATTCGTCATGAATAAAAGGGGAAAAGAAAATGCAAGGAAAAGCAAGCGGATCACTGCAGGAAGCCCATTACTCGCGCCGCATCGGTACTTCCCGAACTTTCTTTTTCCCTTTTGTTTTTTTGTTCGTTACGCCGCATTTGTGTATGTCTTTTATCATGTTGGGAGAAAATAAGTTAAATACATAAATACTTAGACAATCAAACAAACCAGTACTACTAAAACAGGGCGATAGTTTCACGCCTCAAAGGAATATGTTGCTTTCAACATGGGCCGACCAAGCAACGGTAATCTCCACCTTGGAGTCGCCAAGGTCACATACAACTTGACTTATGTTGCAAAGTTTGGGGGTGAGCTTGACATCACCTTGTGCAGCAACATCACCAGATTCTGAATAGGCTTGTATGACAACTTTGAAGGTCTCTTCAAACTTTTTTGCATAATAAACATGGCTTTCTCGTAATTCCACAGAGACAACACGCCTTGTTAGATCAAGGTAACCATCAGTACCCATTGGCATTTCTCCATTATCACAATATCGAGAATCAAGCAACACAACTTGTATGGATGGCGGATCAGTAACCTCCAAAACAGTGCTTGACTATCTATGACCCAAACTTCATGAGGTGGCGACGAGGAAGCAACTCGGCCCCCATATTTGAATGTCCACGGGCCACCCTTAACGATCCGGACACCCATGATAGTGGCCTGAACTGAATTCGTAAGTTGCTCCAGGCTTAACTCGATTCTACAACGACAGTTGTTTAAGTCAATGGTGAAGAGACCAGTAACCTAATTGATGTAAGGGTATCTTTTATTGGTCAATGCTTTATCGCGAGACTTTGTTCTGCCCTTAACCCTTAGTTCGACTTCAAACTGAAGTTCAGGCAAAATTGCCCGAGCTGGGCCAATCAAGCGTAAAAATGGATCTTGCAAGCATCATTATATACACTTAATTGCAATGAACGAATCAACAATAATACACGCAATGCAAATTAAAAAACAAAATAAAGGAAAGGAAAATGGAGAGAAAACAAGAAACTCAAAGCATACATACATCTTCTGTGACTTCTTGGGCGTTATTCCTTGTTCGATTGAAGAGAATGTTGCAGTTGAAATCCACTTCGTCCCTACAGCAACCATGCCATACACATAGAGAGGCCACTTTAAGTCGCCTTTAATCTCAGCGATCTTGAAGGAGAAGATCTGCGAGCTGGTCCTGGTCGTAGCAGTAAGGTCGTCTTGGATGCATACTCCAGGCGTGCAGCATGTAAAGTACATTGGACTCAACGTGGCTTCAGCAGCAAGCAAATCAAGTGAGGAGTTGTGAGGAATCAACATGGATCAACTTAGTCAAAGAAGAGAAAGAAAGGGATCTTCTTGGTTAATGAGTTATGTGGTACTACAAAATTGATCAAGAGAATAAAGCAATTTAAGTTATCAAACAGATTAATTGCGTGGTCTAGCTAGCTGATTGCTTGTCTGCAGTAAGTAGTCTTGCTTACTTTTGGCTTCAAAGGTACAACCCGCAGATGAATCATTCCTGCCGCTACAGTAGGCAGCATAAATTCTCTCCTCCAGTGCAATCTCATCCTTGGCAGAGCTCGTCAGCTCCGTCTCCTCCTCCTGTTGAGGATGAAGCATGTCGTACTCATACATGTACTCCTTGGGCTCATTGAAAGGGATCTTCTGTTACCGAAAAGGCTTTCGCCCTGCTTTATAAATAAAACAACCACCGAGCATAAAGTTATGAAGGTACACACCACACAGACACACACACACTCTAAGCCACCGAGGGCAGGTCCGACAAACACAAAGGGATCTTCTGTTCCTCGGCAGCCTGCTCCTTTTCCATGGCAACCTGCTCCTGGAGGATGCTCATGCAGTAATCATACGCATACATACAGTCATCCTCCTGCTTCTTCATAGATGATTGGTTGTCTCTGAATTTGCACAAGTTATCGTACGCAATTGAGATGTTATTCGAGATGTCTTCCCTCTCCAAGAAGTGTACGATCTGAGATGGGTCGATCTCATCTCGAACTGATGCTCACGCTCCATGATCGTCTCCATGGTGTCCATGGCCGCCTTCTTCTGGGGATACTCTTCCTCGACCTCACCTTCCGTGCTCCGGCCTTCTGCCCCGCCGCCATACGCCATCACTCTTTTGTTGGTTAACCGGTCGCCATCGTCGTCACCGCCGCGGCGCTTAGGGTTTCTACGGGGTGCCATGCTTCGGATTTTTTACTTTTCCTGTGGATGCAGAGGATGCTTCGGGTTTTATCTCGCTGTATTGGCCTAGTCATCAGCCGTCTGTTTTTTATTTTGGTTTAGGTCGGATTTTTGTCCAGTACAAGTTTGACATGGGTCTTTTTGTTGGTTTTTGAACATGTAAGCTCGGCAGCTACTATTTAAACAAGGCTTTCATATAGATTTAATACGTATAAAGAAACAGGAAAGTGATCTTCAATTTCGTCTCCAATCCTGATTTTGCTGAGATGTTCATCCACAATCCGGATTAGTACCAATCCGGATCAGTACCGATATGAAAGAAAGATGGATAATCATTGTTGGTTAAGATTGCACCTTAGATTGTATTTTTTAAAATGGTTAACAGGTAAAAATATCATCATATTTAGATTCTATATATTTTTCTAATCAAATTCCATATATAACATGTTAAATTTGGAGTTACGATTTAGAAGATATGATTATTTTAAAAAACATTTGATATGTATTGCGGGTTTAATGTTAGAAACATCGGGGGGTTTTCTATAAAATAGCATGACAGACTAAGAATACCTATTTCTTTTATTAGTAGGTATAGATATAGATACATAGGATGCAGTGCAAATATAAACACGGCGTGTGTGCGCGCCGACAACATTTCCCCCCTAAAATACACGTACTGTAAGGTTTTTTTTGAACATCAATACAGACACAAGAGCAATTTTTCCTATCAGTTTGCGGTTTGCCTTCTTTCTTAAACAAACTAACATTATATATATATATATTAAAAAAACTAACATTATTTATTATGATAAAGAACAAATATTATTAATTAATTAATTAAACAAATTATTTCCGATTGAGTAAACTGGAACACACATGAACAACAACGATCTTCGATTAAACTAAATTTACATTACAAACACTCTGAAGTCACTGTCTCTAGCCCTGTCTTTTACATCTCCAATTATCTCTAGTTCTCTACCCTCTTGTCAAAAACGCTCAGACTGAACAAGCATTTCAGAAAAGTCGCATTAGCTGCTCATCCTGGCATACAATAACATAGGGTTGTTGAATGCCTCTTCATTAGGAGCATATCCTTTGCATGGCAGTCTACCGAACCGCTGCTTCTTGGTCCTACCGTTGAGAACGAATATGTACCGACAGCAGACAAAAGTGATATGGGAGAAATACTAACCAAAGCAAATTTGACATCACACTTGCGACTAGTACTGACATGATAGTTTGAAGCGTCAAAAAACAATCTAGAATCTAGAGCTAATGATTTAGGGGATAAAACCACCACCGACTGTCTAATGTGTGTCGCAAACTGAGCGTAGCTCAGATGGTTTGATTTCTTGTTGTGGAACTAGCCAACCAACTGGTGCTCGCATTTTACTGGAGTTATTTCAGGTTTTCCAGCAATTTTAGTTTAGTGGGAGGAGATGTTTCCGTTAACTACGATGCGCCTGAGGTGAATTCTGTTAGAGTTGTGCCGAAAAATACTATCCACCACGGTCGGACCTAAGCCTCTTGATTTTTCGATCAAGTTGGTTTCCACTTCAGCTTTATAGATCTTGAAAAAGTTCAAAGCCTCATCCTTAGATTTCAGAAGATACACACGGTAGCATCTAGTGGAGTCATCAATTAACGTCATGAAATATTTCTTTCCACCTTTTGTCAACACACCATTCATTTCACATAGATCTGAATGTATGAGCTCTAGTGGTGCAAGATTTCTTATTTCCGCAGTCGTGTGAGGCTTACGAGGTTGCTTAGCTTGCACACACATTTGACACTTAGATCCCTTGACGGTGGTGAAACTAGGGATTAAGTTCAACTTCGCTAGTCATGACATGCAACCAAAGTTAACATGACAAAGATGTGAATGCCACACATTGGATTCACTATTGTTGCAAATATGATTAACAACTTTATTGCAAATGTATGATAAGGATAAACGAAACAAGCCTCCTGACTCATAGCCTTTACCAACAAAGGTTCCATACTTGGATATTACAAATTTATTCGACTCAAAGACAAGCTTGTAGCCATCTCTACACAGAAGAGATCCGCTAACAAGATTTTTATTGACGGAGGGGACATAATGCACGTTCTTCAGCTGCACGATCTTCCCCGGTAAACTTCAGATTGACCGTGCCAACACCACGAACAGAAGCACTTGAACCATTGCCCATCAGCACGGTTGAAGTCCCTGCGGTTTGATAAGACGAAAGCATGAAAATATCACCGCATACATGCACATTAGCACCCTGTCAATCAACCAATCAGGAGAATGACATACTGAAAGAATAGTGGGAAATATACCATACCCATCATCCTTCATGTCAGTGTCTCCAATGACAACATTAGCGGTCTTGCCGCCTTTCCTAGGATGACGCTTGTCATAGCAATTAGGGTAACTAGGAGCCCAATGATCAGGATCCCCACACACATGACAAGCACCTTTCTTCTTGCCATTCTTCTTCTTGAAGTTCGTGTGTTGCATAGCCTTGTTCTTCCCATCAAACTTTGCTTTTCCATCAAACTTGCCCTTATTCTTGAACTTGTGGGGCTGGAAGTTCTGCTTCTGTACCACATTGGCACTAGATCGTCCCTCAATACCTCGAGCACGTGTGTCCTTTGCTCTCACCTTTTCTTCCACATCAAGAGTGCCAATGAGATCCGGGACGGAAAACTCCTGCCTCTTATGCTTCAGCAAGGTAGCAAAGTTCCTCCATGAAGGAGGAAGCTTAGTGATGATACCTCCGACAACAAACTTTTCCGGTAGCATACAACTGAAGTGCTCAAGTTCTCTAGCAAATGACTATATCTCATGAGCTTGCTCAACCACGGAGCGCTCTTCAGTCATTCTGTAATCATAGAATTTCTCCATGATGTACAACTCAGTGCCAGCATCCGAGACCCCAAACTTGGCCTCGAGTGCATCCCACATATATTTTCCATTATTAATTGACGCATAAGCATCAACTATGTTCTCACGCACCATCTCTTATAGTGGATACCCTCAAACATAGGAGGTCTCATGGAAGCAGCAAAACCACTCGGGGTAAAATGCCTATAATAAGGTTTTTGGATTGTTGGAAATATGAGCAATTTACCAAATGATTTTATTAACAAAAATACTAGATAAAGCATGACTAATATAGTAGAGATAAAACAAGTCATGCGTTCGGATAGAGAGAAGGTAAAGAGCATCTGCATATATGAACTTGAACTAAACACATCTAGAACAGACACTAGATGAAGTTGCATATGTGAAGTAGAACCTAACACATGTTGGACGGAAAGTAGAGCAAAGAACTGTGTCATGACATCTAACAGAAAGAGCAAGAACACGTACGGGACAGCAGCAGTAGAAGTGCTGGACTTGGGGTCGGTGTCCTCGCCTACCATGTCATCGAAGAGGTCGGGGAAGAAGTCGTCGTCGACCGGATCGTCCGTGATGAAGCATCCAGTAGTCGCGCTGAGCGCTCCCCAAAAACCTTACCACCCTTCTCCCGTACAAGAATCAAAAGGTGCGGCTTCAGAGGCCTACTGTCCCGACCTGTGGTGCACGCTGCAAGCCAGGATGGGGAAGATCTTAGCAGCAACGCAGTGCTTTCCAGCTCCCGAGTGACCTTTCGTATACCCGTAGTGCCTGGCAAAAATTTAGATATCAGCTCGGCTGAAAGAACATGCGGTGCCCCCATGTTTGGTTTTGGTAATTGATGACAATCTCCATGGACTAATGGTTGCCTTGAGTTATATTTGAAGGTTTTGTCCATAGGCTTTTCTTGTAGTACATGTGTTGGTTTCAAGGAGAGTTTGTGTCGACCAAGGTGCTATTCCAGGAATTACCTAAAGATTGGTCTTGTGAGAGGTTGATCAAGACTAAGTTAAAGAGTGAATCAAGTTGATCAACCCACAAAGCATAGAATATGTACCGAGAGGGATCAAGTGATCCCATGGTATGGCAAGCATTGTCAATTACGCTTTGTGTACTAACCCATGGTCTTCGTGAGGGTTATTTGTGGGGTTAGGTTACGGTGTGCAAGTTCAAGTGGAGCACCACGAAGAGATCAAATGCTTGAAGCTTGTTGTCCTTTGTGGTGACAATGGACCTGTGAAGATGTGAGGAAGAGTAGCTCACCCATAGTAGAGTATGGGGGAGCAATCAACTAGTCTTCATCGAGTCAACACAATCAAGAAAGGTTGTGGTGTGCAAGTTCAAGTGGAGCATCACGAAGAGATCAAATGCTTGAAGCTTGCCGTCCTTTGTGGTGACAATGGACTTGTAAAGATGTGCGGAATAAAGGCTCACCCATAGTGGAATATGGGGGAGCAATCAACTAGTCTTCATCGAGCCAACACAATCAATAAAGGTGGTCCAACTTGAGGGAGTCTAGATCGTCATCATCTAGCTCAAGTGGACCGTGTGCAAGGCAAAGGTTTGCCCTTGATAGGTTTTCTATTTTACCGGTCTCATGTTGATAGTTGGGAGACCGGGTTATAGGATCGATTGCCGTACTATCAAGGGGGCTCTCGATTAGTAGCTTGAT
This sequence comes from Triticum aestivum, assembly GCF_018294505.1. Classification (NCBI taxonomy): domain Eukaryota; kingdom Viridiplantae; phylum Streptophyta; class Magnoliopsida; order Poales; family Poaceae; genus Triticum; species Triticum aestivum. The sequence goes on from NC_057812.1 coordinate 673,176,564, forward strand.
CGTATCGTTCGCTGAGAGCTCAAACCATTGCATCCTTGCATCATCTTTCTTGGTTCTTGTTTGGTTCTCTTTGTGAGTCTTAGAGCTTATGGTCATCTTGATGACAAGCTTGAGTTCATCGAAAACGGAGTTCGCATGCATCTTCTATGATGTTTTCGATGTTGGAGGTTTTGCCGATTCTTCTCGGTTGGAGGTTTCACTCCTCTTTTTGTTAGGCATACCTCCCCTTACTATAAGTTTGAGTTTGCCGATTCTTCTCGTCGTCTTGTTTCCAACAAGCTTGAGTTTGCTCAATTCGGAGCTCATATGCAGAAGTTATGGCAGTTCTTGTTTTCTTGAGTGTGGTTTTTGTCAGGGTCCCAGCGGTAGTACCATGGTACCCAACGGTAGTACCGCTGAGGGGTCACAAGCGGCAGTACCGCTCCGCAGCGGTAGTACCGGTGGTGACTCCGTAGCAGTACTACCGCTGGCTTATCAGGTCCCTACCGCGTCGATTCGAGGGGTCTTTTTCTGTGTCGGATTGTGCGGTACCTCACTGCGGCAGTAGTTCGGCAGTACCTCTCCTTAGCGGCAGTACCGCCCTTCCTCCACGGTAGTACCGCCTAGTTCCCTCTTTCCCTTTACCCTTCGTTCTGCGCGGCAGTACCGCCGAAGGGAGCGGTAGTACCGCTTAACCCAGCGGTAGTACCGCTGTCTCCTGCGGTACTACCACCCCAAGGTTCATGTTTTGTTTCTCCTTTTCCCTGTTTCTTCCACCTGAGCGGTAGTACCGCTCGTGTGCGGTCTGAGCACATAACGGTTGGATTTTCCCCCTCCTATAAAAGGGGGTCTTCTTCCCCAATGAACCTTATCCTTTGAGCTCGTGTTCTTCCCCCATTGTTGACCTTCTTCGAGCTTGCTAACTCTCAATCCCTCCATGGATTCTTGCTAGTTTTTGAGGGAAAAGAGAGAGGAGATCTAGATCCACATTTCCACCAATCACTTTCTCCTCTATGTGAGGGGAACCCCTTGGATATTGATCTTGGAGTTCTTGGTGTTCTCCTTCTTGTTCTTCCTCCCATTTTCCTCCCTAGCATTAGTTGCTTCGGTGTGATTTGGGAGAGAAGGACTTGGGCACTCTGTGTGCATCGGTTTAAGCTCTCCACGGTGATACGTGGAAGTGAAGGTTGAGAAGCTTATTACTCTTGGGTGTTTGGGCACCCTAGAGCTTGTTCCTCTTGGGTGCCATGGCGCCCTAGACGGTTGGTGTTGTTCGGAGATCAATCATTGTGGTGAAAAGCTCCGGGCAAGCATCGGGGTCTCCAATTAGGTTGTGGAGATCGCCCCGAGCAATTTGACGGGTACTGGTGACCGCCCCCAAGGGTTGCCAAAGTGTACGGGTTCGGTGACCGCCCCAAAGGGTTGCCATTTGTACAGGTTTGGTGACCGCCCTCAAGGGTACCTTCGTGGAATCACGGCACCTTGCATTATGCGAGGGCGTGAGGAGATTACGGTGGCCGTAGCGGCTTCTTGGGGAGCATTGTGCCTCCACACCGCTCCCAACGGAGATTAGCATCCGCAAGGGTGTGAACTTCGGGATACATCGTCGTCTCCGCGTGCCTCGGTTATCTCTTACCCGAGCCCTTTACTTATGCACTTTACTTTGTGATAGCCATATTGTTCTTTGTCATATATCTTGCTATCTCATAGTTGCTTAGCATAAGTTGTTGGTGCACATAGGTGAGCCTGGTTGTTTTAGGTTTTATGCTTGGCAAATTAACCGCTAGGTTTATTCCGCATTTGTTCAAGCCTAAACCGTAATTATTTTAAAGCGCCTATTCCCCCCCCCCCTCTAGGCGACATCCACGATCTTTCATCGGCTCATTCCGGCAACCCGCAACCCGCGGCGTGGCGTGGCGTGGCAGGCGGCGGAGGAGGAGCGCGTGCATATCCCTCTTGTTCTCATGCTCGTACAAGTGGGCAAAGAACCTCCCTTATAAGGAGGTCCAACTCCCACTAAACTAGCAATGTGGGACTAAACTTTAGTAGTATCCCTTGCCTTGCACAAATGGGCTAAGTGGGCCTCTGGGATTTATTAGGAATTTCTGAAATAGTTATTGGGCTGCCCAAAATAGACTAGATCCAGCACTTCTCGGGCTCTTTGAAAGGGATCTTCTGTTACCGAAAAAGACTTTCGTCCCTCTTTATAAATAAAGCAACCACCGAGCACTAAGTATTTAATATAATCTGCCATGATGGCGTTACATAAAAAGAAAGCAACCACCGAGCACAAAGTTATGGAGGTACACATCACACAGACACACACTCCAAGCCACCGCAGGCAGGTCCAACAAACACAAAGGGATCTTCTGTTCCTCGGCAGCCTGCTCCTTTTCCATGGCAACCTGCTCCTGGAGGATGCTCATGCAGTAATCATACGCATCCATACAGTCATCCTCCTGCTTCATCATAGATGATTAGCTGTCCGGGGCAACGCATCCGCTCTCGACGAGTGCTGCTCTGAATTTGCACAAGTTATCGTACGCAATTGAGATGTTTTCGAGATGTCTTCCCTCTCCAAGAGGTGTACGATCTGAGATGGGTCAATTTTCGTCAAAAACGATGCCATCTCCTGCATCTGCGGACAGATCGTCTCGAACTGCTGCCCACGCTCCATGATCGTCTCCATGGTGTCCATGGTCGCCTCCTTCTGGGGATACTCTTCCTCGACCTCACCTTCCGTGCTCCGGCCTTCTGCCCCGCCGCCATACGCCATTACTCTTTTGTTGGTTAACCAGTCGCCATCGTCGCCGGTGCCGCGGCGCTTAGGGTTTCTACGGGGTGCCATGCTTCGGGTTTTTTACTTTTCCTGTGGACGCGGAGGATGCTTCTGGTTTTATCTCGCTGTATTGGCCTTGTCATCAACCGTCTATTTTTTTATTTTGATTTAGGTCAGATTTTGTCCAGTACAAGTTTGACAGGGGTCTTTGTTGGTTTTTGAGTTCAGTCCATAGCTCTAAAAATTCAACTCTTTTTTGAGGGATCCAAAAATTCAACTGATTTCGTTTGGGGTCCAGGTCGTACCCCCAGATCGTCTCCACTGCAAAGAAATTCAGAGGGAGTAGAGAGAATAGGAAAGAGATGAGCGAGGCAAGCAGCTGGGTGTGATGCTACTAGAGATCCTGAGATATGTTCCAACGAACTGATGAAAGGTGAAAACCACTCATACTAATATCTTGGTTAGTATATACTAAAAAAATATATGTTCCACTGACTACAAAGGCAAAATATACTTATTCACTAGAACTAAACTGAGCAGAAGGCAGATCAAAAGCAAAAAAAAATCTGAATAATAAGTTGTTGGATTAGCAGTTCTAATACAAAAGTGTGAATTAAAAGGAAGAATAGGCCACCGAACATTTCCCTAAAGCTAAGTTTGGCAATGACAATGGAAAAACAATGAAGATAACTTGGCTATATCTTCAGAACAAACCTACTATAGGATCCGAGGATAACTTGCAAACATAATCTTGAGTTGATTCCTACGGATGTCATCTTCCTTTGAAGAAAAGATGTAATGTAGTTCTTCCCTACTGCCAAAATAAACTGATGAAAAGTGAAAACAAGAACATGGCGTTACAATGAAATTACATACCTTGTTCTTCTTTGAAGAAGTGAGAAACAAACACTGAAGGCTCATGATCTCCTGAACAGAAATATATTCGATGAGAGAATTTACAAGAATCCACACTGAAAAAGGTTTTACGAAGAAATGATGCATTATAACTGAACACTGAAGAAGAAAGAACAAACATGCTCTGACTTGGTGCCACGAACCATGACCAATGCCCCCCTTTAGTCCCGGTTGATGCCACCAACCGGGACCAAAGGCCTTGTGTGGCTGCTACGTCGAAAGTTTAGTCCCACCTCGCTAGTTGAGAGGGGTGCGCAGTGGTTTATAAGCCCCACTGCCGCACCCCTCTCGAGCTCCTCTCCATTGCAGGCTTACGGGCCTAATTGTCACTTCTATGCATGTGGGCCTACTGGGCCTCCCGCGGGCCTGAATCCTGGCCCTTGGATGGGTTTCTAGTCGTATTCAGGCCGTGGGGGCCCAGTAGGTGGCATTTTTTTGTTTTTTTGTTGCTTTATTTATTTTCTTTTTTTGTTGCTTTATTTTTTAATTCTTTATGCTTTTAGTTTTAGAAAAATTATAAACTTTTTGTTAATGCCATTAGTTTTCAAATTTGAAAACACTTTTTTTGTTTTT
>NC_057812.1:673181422-673190672 GCF_018294505.1 Triticum aestivum
TTAATTTTTTTTGTTTTCTTTGTTGCTTTATTTATTTTATTTTGTGATTAACTTTACTATAAAAATAGTTTTTTCCTGTTTTTTTGATTTGTTTTTTGCATTATTTATTTTCTTTTGTTTTTTGCTTTAATTTTTAATTTTGTTTGCTTTTAGGTTAGCAAAATTATAAACTTTCTGTTAGTGCCATTAGTTTTAGAAAAATTATAACTTTCTATTAGTGCCATTAGTTTTCAAATTTGAATAGTTAAAATTTGAATTCTTTGAAAATTGTTTGAATCACAAGTTTGTGATTAACTTACTAAAAAATGAGAATAGATGCGCTTATAGAGAAAATTCAACCTAAATTCCTAGTAAATTTCTATGAATTTCAGAGAAATTCACTATGAATTTAGGTTAAACTTTTCTCTATTAGGGCATCTATTTTCACTTTGAGAGGAGCTCAACAAGGCAGAGTGGGAAGGGCTTATAAACCGATGTGAGCCCCCTTCGGTTGGCGAGGTGGGACTAAACTCTGCCCGCAACGAGGACCAACCCTTTAGTCCCGGTTTGTGGCACAAACCGGGGCTAATGGTCATGGGCCAGGGGCGAGGAGCAAAATTATAAACTTTCTGTTAGTGCCATTAATTTTAGAAAGTTGAAAGTTGAAAGTTGGCATGGGCCAGGGACTAATGGTCATTGTATTACGAGGGCCGAACTATAAGACATGAAAGCATTTCAAATGAACTCAGAAAAAGTTGAAAGTTCGCATGGTATCATAATTTCACCCACATAGCATGTGCATGTACAAAACGGACAATGGTAGCATGTTCGTGTGTTACAAAGTTGCCATGGTATCATCATAATAGTTGCGGGACAAAGTCTTCACTTTTTCTTCGCTTGTGTCATTTGCTTATTGCGCCGTAACCATGGATAATCTTCATTGTTTATCAGGATGCTTGGGTCAGCCTTGACATTGAAGGGAGGAATTTCATGAAACTTTTCATAATCTTCAGACATGTCTATCTTGCCGTCCACTCCCAGGATGTCCCTTTTTCCTGAAAGAATTATGTGGCGCTTTGGCTCATCGTATGATGTATTCACTTCCTTATCTTTTCTTTTTCTCGGTTTGGTAGACATGTCCTTCACATAGATAACCTGTGCCACATCATTGGCTAGGACGAACGGTTCGTCGGTGTACCCAAGATTTTTTAGATCCACTGTTGCCATTCCGTACTGTGGGTCTACCTGCACCCCGCCGCCTAACAGATTGACCCATTTGCACTTAAGCAAAGGGACCTTAAAATCAGGTCCGTAGTAAAGTTCCCATATGTCCACTATGTAACCATAATATGTGTCCTTTCCACTCTCGGTTGCTGCATCAAAGCGGACACCTCTGTTTTGGTTGGTGCTCTTTTGATCTTGGGCGATCATGTAAAATGTATTCTCATTTATCTCGTATCCTTTGTAAGTCAATACAGTCAAAGATGGTCCCCTGGACAACAAGTACAACTCATCACAAACAGTGTTGTCACCTCTGAGACGTGTTTCCAACCAACTACTGAAAGTCCTGATGTGTTCACATGTAATCCAGTCGTCGCACTGCTCCGGGTGTTTGGAGCGCAGACTGTTCTTGTGTTCATCGACATACGGGGTCACCAAGGTAGAGTTCTGTAGAACCGTGTAGTGTGCTTGAGACCAAGAATATCCGTCCCTGCATATTATTGAGTCTCTTCCAAGAGTGCCTTTTCCAGTCAGTCTCCCCTCATACCGCGATTTAGGGAGACCTATCTTCTTAAGGCCAGGAATGAAGTCAACACAAAACCCGATAACATCCTCTGTTTGATGGCCCATGGAGATGCTTCCTTCTGGCCTAGCGCGGTTACGGACATATTTCTTTAGGACTCCCATGAACCTCTCAAAGGGGAACATATTGTGTAGAAATACGGGCCCCAGGATGACAATTTCATCGACTAGATGAACTAGGACGTGCGTCATGATATTGAAGAAGGATGGTGGGAACACCAGCTCGAAACTGACAAGACATTGCGCCACATCACTCCTTAGCCTTGGTAAGATTTCTGGATCGATCACCTTCTGAGAGATTGCATTGAGGAATGCACATAGCTTCACAATGGCTAATCGGACGTTTTCCGGTAGAAGCCCCCTCAATGCAACCAGAAGCAGTTGTGTCATAATCACGTGGCAGTCATGAGACTTTAGGTTCTGAAACTTTTTCTCTGGCATATTTATTATTCCCTTTATATTCGACGAGAAGCCAGTCGTGACCTTTATACTGAGCAGGCATTCAAAGAAGATTTCTTTCTCTTCTTTCGTAAGAGCGTAGCTGGCAGGACCTTTATACTGCTTCGAAGGCATGCCGTCTTTTTCGTGCAAACGTTGCAGGTCCTCCCGTGCCTCAGGTGTATCTTTTGTCTTTCCATACACGCCCAAGAAGCCTAGCAGGTTCACGCAAAGGTTCTTCGTCATGTGCATCACGTCGATTGAGGAGCGGACCTCTAGGTCTTTCCAGTAGGGTAGGTCCCAAAATATAGATTTCTTCTTCCACATGGGTGCGTATCCCTCAGCGTCATTCGGAACAGCTAGTCCACCGGGACCCTTTCCAAAGATTACGTAGTGTAAATCATTGACCGTAGCAAGTACGTGATCACCGTAACGCATGGCGGGCTTCTTTCGGTGATCTGCCTCACCTTTGAAATGCTTGCCTTTCTTTCGACATTGATGGTTGGTCGGAAGAAATCGACGATGGCCCAGGTACACATTCTTCCTGCATTTGTCCAGGTATATACTTTCAGTGTCATCTAAACAGTGCGTGCATACGTGGTATCCTTTGTTTGTCTGTCCTGAAAGGTTACTGAGAGCGGGCCAATCGTTGATGGTCACGAACAGCAACACCTTAAGGTTAAATTCCTCCTGTCTGTGCTCATCCCACGTACGTACACCGTTTCATTCCACAGCTGTAAAAGTTCTTCAACTAATGGCCTTAGGTACACATCAATTTCGTTGCCGGGTTGCTTAGGGCCTTGGTTGAGAACTGGCATCATAATGAACTTTCACTTCATGCACATCCAAGGAGGAAGGTTATACATACATAGAGTCACGGGCCAGGTGTTGTGATTGCTGCTCTGCTCCCCGAAAGGATTAATGCCATCCGCGCTTAAAGCAAACCATACATTCCTTGGGTCCTTTGCAAACTCATCCCAGTAATTTCTCTTGATTTTTCTCCACTGCGGCCCGTCAGCGGGTGCTCTCAACTTCCCATCTTTCTTTCGGTTCTCACTGTGCAATCGCATCAACTTGGCATGCTCTTCGTTTCTGAACAGATGTTTCAACCGTGGTATTATAGGAGCATACCACATCACCTTCGCAGGAACCCTCTTCCTGGGGGGCTCGCCGTCAACATCACCAGGGTCATCTCGTCTGATCTTATACCGCAATGCACCGCATACTGGGCATTCGTTCAGATCCTTGTATGCACCGCGGTAGAGGATGCAGTTATTAGGGCATACATGTATCTTCTCCACCTCCAATCCTAGAGGGCATACGACCTTCTTTGCTGCGTATGTACTATCCTTTCGAAGCTTCTTCTTCAATATTTTCAGTAGCTTCTCAAATCTTTTGTCAGCCACAGCATTCTCTGCCTTCCACTGCAGCAATTCCAGTACGGTACCGAGCTTTGTGTTGCCATCTTCGCAATTGGGGTATAACCCTTTTTTGTGATCCTCTAACATGCGATCAAACTTCAGCTTCTCCTTTTGACTTTCGCATTGCGTCCTTGCATCGACAATGACCCGGCGGAGATCATCATCATCGGGCACATCGTTTGGTTCCTCTTGATCTTCAGCAGCTTCACCCGTTGCAGCATCATTGGGCACATCGTCTGGTTGCTCTTGATCTTCACCAGCTCCCCCCGTTGCAGCATCACCGTATTCAGGGGGCACATAGTTGTCATCATACTCTTCTTCTTCACCGTCTTCCATCATAACCCCTATTTCTCCGTGCCTCGTCCAAACATTATAGTGTGGCATGAAACCCTTGTAAAGCAGGTGGGAGTGAAGGATTTTCCGGTTAGAGTAAGACCTCGTATTCCCACATTCAGTGCATGGACAACACATAAAACCATTCTGCTTGTTTGCCTCAGCCGCATCGAGAAACTCATGCATGCCCTTAATGTACTCGCAGGTGTGTCTGTCACCGTACATCCATTATCGGTTCATCTGCGTGCATTATATATAATTAAGTGTCCAAATTAATAGAAGTTCATCATCACATTAAAACCAAAGTGCATACATAGTTCTCATCTAACAACATATAGCTCTCCAGAGCATCTAATTAATTAAACCATACACTGAAACTATGTAAAACATTTCAATGCGAAAACAAATGCGATCATAATCGCAACCAAGGTAACAATTGATCCAACAACATAATGATACCAAGCCTCGTTATGAATGGCATATTTTCTAATCTTTCTAATCTTCAAGTGCATTGCATCCATGTTGATCTTGTGATCATCGACGACATCCGCAACATGCAACTCCAATATCATCTTCTCCTCCTCAATTTTTTTTATTTTTTCCTTCAACAAATTGTTTTTTTCTTAAACTAAATTTAACCTCTCGACAATAGGGTCGGTTGGCATTTCCGATTCACATACATCCTACATAAATAAAATCTATGTCACGTTGGTCGGCATAATTTTCATAAACAATAAATGAACCAATAGTTATAAAGATAATATATATACCACATCTGAATCATAGACAGGACGAGGGCCGACGGGGGCGGATACCAAAACCATCGCACTATATAAGATGCAATAATAAAAGTAAGAAAATAATACAAGTATCTATGTAAACATACAAGTAAGAATATTTTTCCTTTCAGAAAGAAGATAAGAACAAGAGGCTCACCACGGTGGTGCCGGCGATGAGCTTGGCGCGGGTAATCGACGGCGGTGAAGACGGGGACGGGGCATGACGGACCGCTAGACCTAGACAAATATTATGGAAAATGGAGCTTGGAGGTCGAGCTTGGAGAGGAGAAAGCTTAAGTAGTGTGGCTCGGGCATTCCATCGAACACCTTGTGTGCATAGGAGGTGAGCTAGAGGACCACCAAGCCCTCTCCCCCTCGGCCAGAGAAAAACAGAGCACTGGGGTGCTCTGCTCGTGAGCGAGGGGTATATATAGGCACCTCATTGGTCCCGGTTGGTGACATGAGCCGGGACTAAAGGGGAGCCTTTGGTCCCGGTTCAAGCCACCAACTGGGACCAATGGTGGTGGGCCAGGAGCGAGGACAAAAGAGACACGCAAAAAAAAACAGGAATAAACACAAGTACAGGAAAAAAACGAAATGGTCCAAAGTATAAAAGCGTGCACGCCCAGAGAGGAAATGTGCTCTGGCGCAATGGCAGCGGCGTTGCGCTGCGAACCCGCCATCGCTAGTTCGAATCCTGGCATCGCGCTGGGCGCGCGTGTAGTTTTTTTTTAAATCCTGGCAGGGCCCTTTTTACCAAACCAGGAATGGATGCGTAATTAAATAAGAGGTAAGGGTCTTTTTTGGAAAAGAGCATGCCACATCGGCACCTGACAGGCGGGCCCTAACGGTCAGATACACCGTCAATACGCGGTTTAGACTATTTTGTAACAGGCAGTCCCAAACATAGTACTGACATGTAAAAATTACAAAAAATGGTATCAATCCGCCACCACCGCCCCAAATGTGGTACTATCGTGTAATTTATGAGGTACAAATCAAATCTTCCGTATTTATTTATGAGGTCCAAATTTACTCATCTAAACATGAACAAACCCTAAAACCAGTTTATGTGTGAGATGAAGAAACATTTCATTACCTCGTCGCAATGACTTGGAGGAACTTTGTGGAGCTAATCTAGGATGCGACAAACTAACATATAGATTAGATCAGATCTACTCTGTTTGCGTCTTTGTGGTGCAATTTCAATATGAATGCATTCACACAAGTTTGGAGTTCTAATGTAAATGCAGCATTGATAACGGATCTTCGCTCTCCCTGGAACATCCCACGGTTCCTTCCTTCCACGTGTTCGTGGAACTAGCAGATTTTGCATGTTTTTCAGTTGCTAATTACAAGATTGAAGTTAGAACTGCATAGATTTATGTCCAAAAATCCATGAACCATGATGATGGTCGGAAAAAGGTATGAGAAAAATCAACTGAAATCCTGAATATGCAGACATATATCAGCGACAATAACGTCAGATGTGACGGATTTCTTTTGCAGAAAGAGCTAGCTAGCGTGGATTCGTCATGAATAAAAGGGGAAAAGAAAATGCAAGGAAAAGCAAGCGGATCACTGCAGGAAGCCCATTACTCGCGCCGCGTCGGTACTTCCCGAACTTTCTTTTTCCCTTTTGTTTTTTTGTTCGTTACGCCGCATTTGTGGATGTCTTTTATCACGTTGGGAGAAAGTAAGTTAAATACATAAATACTTAGACAATCAAACAAACCAGTACTACTAAAACAGGGCGATAGTTTCACGCCTCAAAGGAATATGTTGCTTTCAACATGGGCCGACCAAGCAACGGTAATCTCCACCTTGGAGTCGCCAAGGTCACATACAGCTTGACTTATGTTGCAAAGTTTGGGGGTGAGCTTGACATGACCTTGTGCAGCAACATCACCAGATTCTGAATAGGCTTGTATGACAACTTTGAAGGTCTCTTCAAACTTTTTTGGATAATAAACATGGCTTTCTCGTAATTCCACAGAGACAACACGCCTTGTTAGATCAAGGTAACCATCAGTACCCATTGGCATTTCTCCACTATCACAATATCGAGAATCAAGCAACACAACTTGTATGGATGGCGGATCAGTAACCTCCAAAACAGTGCCTTGACTATCTATGACCCAAACTTCATGAGGTGGTGACGAGGAAGCAACTCGGCCCCCGTATTTGAATGTCCACGGGCCACCCTTAACGATCCGGACACCCATGATAGTGGCCTGAACTGAATTCGTAAGTTAGTCCAGGCTTAACTCGATTCTACAACGACAGTTGTTTAAGTCAAGGGTGAAGAGACCAGTACCCTAATTGATGAAAGGGTATCTTTTATTGATCAATGCTTTATCGTGAGACTTTGTTCTGCCCTTAACCCTTAGTTCGACTTCAAACTCAAGTTCAGGCAAAATTGCCCGAGCTGGGCCAATCAAGCGTAAAAATGGATCTTGCAAGCATCGTTATATACACATAATTGCAATGAACGAATCAACAATAATACACGCAATGCAAATTAAAAAAAGAAATAAAGGAAAGGAAAATTGAGAGAAAACAGGAAACTCAAAGCATACATACATCTTCTGTGACTTCTTGGGCGTTATTCCTTGTTCGATTGAAGAGAATGTTGCGGTTGAAATCCACTTCGTCCCTGCAGCAACCATGCCATACACATAGAGAGGCCACTTTAAGTCGCCTTTAATCTTCGCGATCTTGAAGGAGAAGATCTGCAAGCTGGTCCCGGTCGTAGCAGTAAGGTCGTCTTGGATGCATACTCCAGGCGTGCAGCGTGTAAAGTACATTGGACTCAACGTGGCTTCAGCAGCAAGCAAATCAAGTGAGGAGTTGTGAGGAATCAACATGGATCAACTTAGTCAAAGAAGAGAAAGAAAGGGATCTGCTTGGTTAATGAGTTATGTGGTACTACAAAATTGATCAAGAGAATAAAGCAATTTAAGTTATCAAACAGATTAATTGCGTGCTCTAGCTAGCTGATTGCTTGTCTACAGTAAGTAGTCTTGCTTACTTTTGGCTTCGAAGGTACAACCCGCCGATGAATCATTCCTGTCGCTACAGTAGGCAGCATAAATTCTCTCCTCCAGTGCAATCTCATCCTTGGCAGAGCTCGTCAGCTCCGTCTCCTCCTCCTGTTGAGGATGAAGCATGTCGTACTCATACATGTACTCCTCGGGCTCTTTAAAAGGGATCTTATGTTACCGAAAAAGGCTTTCGCCCCTCTTTATAAATAAAACAACCACCGAGCATAAAGTTATGAAGGTACACACCACACAGACACACACACACTCCAAGCCACCGCAGGCAGGTCCGACAAACACAAAGGGATCTTCTGTTCCTCGGCAGACTGCTCCTTTTCCATGGCAACCTGCTCCTGGAGGATGCTCATGCAGTAATCACACGCATACATACCGTCACCCTCCTACTTCTTCATAGATGATTGGCTGTCACTGAATTTGCACAAGTTATCATATGCAATTGAGATGTTGTTCGAGATGTCTTCCCTCTCCAAGAGGTGTACGATCTGAGATGGGTCGATCTCGTCTCGAACTGATGCTCACGCTCCATGATCCTCTCCATGGTGTCCATGGCCGTCTCCTTCTGGGGATACTCTTCCTCGACCTCACCTTCCATGCTCCGGCCTTCTGCCCCGCCGCCATACGCCATCGCTCTTTTGTTGGTTAACCGGTCGCCATCGTCGTCACCGCCGCGGCGCTTAGGGTTTCTACGGGGTGCCATGCTTTGGGTTTTTTACTTTTCCTGTGGACGCAGAGGATGCTTCGGGTTTTATCTCGCTGTATTGGCCTAGTCATCAGCCGTCTATTTTTTATTTTGGTTTAGGTCGGATTTTTGTCCAGTACAAGTTTGACATGGGTCTTTTTGTTGGTTTTTGAACATGTAAGCTCGGCTGCTACTATTTAAACAAGGCTTTCATATAGATTTAATACGTATAAAGAAACAGGCAAGTGATCTTCAATTTCGTCTCCAATCCTGATTTTGCTGAGATGTTCATCCACAATCCGGATTAGTACCAATCCGGATCAGTACCGATATGAAAGAAAGACGGATAATCATTGTTGGTTAAGATTGCACCTTAGATTGTATTTTTTTAAATGGTTAACAGGTAAAAATATCATCATATTTATATTCTATATATTTTTCTAATCAAATTCCATATATAACATGTTAAATTTGGAGTTACGGTTTAGAAGATATGATTATTTTAAAAAACATTTGATATGTATTGCGGGTTTAATGTTAGAAACATCAGGGGGTTTTCTATAAAATAGCATGACAGACTAAGAATACCTATTTCTTTTATTAGTAGGTATAGATATAGATACATAGGGTGCAGTGCAAATATAAACACGGCGTGTGTGCGCGCCGACAACATTTCCCCCCTAAAATACATGTACTGTAAGGTTTTTTTTAACATTAGTACAGACACAAGAGCAATTTTTCCTATCAGTTTGCGGT
>NC_057812.1:673191163-673195991 GCF_018294505.1 Triticum aestivum
AACATTATTTATTATGATAAAAAACTAACATTATTAATTAATTAACTAAACAAATTATTTCCGATTGAGTAAACTGGAACACACATGAACAACAACGATCTTCGATTAAACTAAATTTACATTAGAAACACTCTGAAGTCACTGTCTCTAGCCCTGTCTTTTACATCTCCAATTATCTCTAGTTCTCTACCCTCTTGTCAAAAACGCTCAGACTGAACAAGCATTTTAGAAAAGTCGCATTAGCTGCTCATCCTGGCATACAATAACATAGGGTTGTTGAATGCCTCTTCATTAGGAGCATATCCTTTGCATGGCAGTCTACCGAACCGCTGCTTCTTTGTCCTACCGTTGAGAACGAATATGTACCGAGAGCAGACAAAAGTGATATGGGGGAAATACTAACCAAAGCAAATTTGACATCACACTTGCGACTAGTACTGACATGATAGTTTGAAGCGTCAAAAAACAATCCAGAATCTAGAGCTAATGATTTAGGGGATAAAACCACCACCGACTGTCTAATGTGTGTCGCAAACTGAGCGTAGCTCAGATGGTTTGATTTCTTGTTGTGGAACTAGCCAACCAACTGGTGCTCGCATTTTACTGGAGTTATTTCAGGTTTTCCAGCAATTTTAGTTTAGTGGGAGGAGATGTTTCTGTCAACTACGATGCGCCTGTGGTGACTTCTGTTATAGTTGTGTCGAAAAATACTATCCACCACGGTCGCACCTAAGCCTCTTGATTTTTCGATCAAGTTGGTTTCCACTTCAGCTTTATAGATCTTGAAAAAGTTCAAAGCCTCATCCTTAGATTTCAGAAGATACACACGGCAGTATCTAGTGGAGTCATCAATTAACGTCATGAAATATTTCTTTCCACCTTTTGTCAACACACCATTCATTTCACATAGATCTGAATGTATGAGCTCTAGTGGTGCAAGATTTCTTATTTCCGCAGTCGTGTGAGACTTACGAGGTTGCTTAGCTTGCACACACATTTGACACTTAGATCCCTTGACGGTGGTGAACCTAGGGATTAAGTTCAACTTCGCTAGTCGCGACATGCAACCAAAGTTAACATGGCAAAGATGTGAATGCCACACATTGGATTCACTATTGTTGCAAATATGATTAACAACTTTATTTCAAACGTCTGATAAGGATAAACGAAACAAGCCTCCTGACTCATATCCTTTACCAACAAAGGTTACATACTTGGATATTACAAATTTATTCGACTCAAAGACAAGCTTGTAGCCATCTCTACACAGAAGAGATCCGCTAACAAGATTTTTATTGACGGAGGGGACATAATGCATGTTCTTCAGCCGCACGATCTTCCCCGAAGTAAACTTCAGATTGACCGTGCCAACACCACGAACAGAAGCACTTGAACTGTTGCCCATCAGCACGGTTGAAGTCCCTGCGGTTTGATAAGACGAAAGCATGAAAATATCATCGCATACATGCACATTAGCACCCGTGTCAATCAACCAATCAGGAGAATGACATACTGAAAGAATAGTGGGAAATATACCATACCCATCATCCTTCATGTCAGTGTCTCCAATGACAACATTAGCGGTCTTACCGCCTTCCCCAGGATGACGCTTGTCATAGCAATTAGGGCAACTAGGAGCCCAATGATCAGGATCCCCACACACATGACAAGCACCTTTCTTCTTGCCATTCTTCTTCTTGAAGTTCGTGTGTCGCACAGCCTTGTTCTTCCCATCAAACTTTGCTTTTCCATCAAACTTGCCTTTATTCTTGAACTTGTGGGGCTGGAAGTTCTGCTTCTGTACCACATTGGCACTAGATCCTTCTTCAATACCTCGAGCACGTGTGTCCTTTGCTCTCACCTTTTCTTCCACGTCAAGAGTGCCAATGAGATCCGGGACGGAAAACTCCTGCCTCTTATGCTTCACCAAGGTAGCAAAGTTCCTCCATGAAGGAGGAAGCTTAGTGATGATACCTCTGGCAACAAACTTTTCCGGTAGCATACAACTGAAGTGCTCAAGTTCTCTAGCAAATGACTGTATCTCATGAGCTTGCTCAACCACAGAGCGCTCTTCAGTCATTCTGTAATCATAGAATTTCTCCATGATGTACAACTCAGTGCCAGCATCCGAGACCCCAAACTTGGCCTTGAGTGCATCCCACATATCTTTTCCATTATCAATTGACATATAAGCATCAACTATGTTCTCACCAAGAACACTCAAGAGAGCAGCCTTAAACAGAGTATCCATTTTCTGAAAAGCTTGTGCCTGTTGAGCATCAAGATCTCCTTCAGGTTTGCTGAGAGTGGCGTCATAGCAACTCATGGTTTGAAACCATAAGACTGCTCTCACGCGCCATCTCTTATAGTGGATACCCTCAAACATAGGAGGTCTCATGGAAGCAGCAAAACCACTCGGGGTAAAATGCCTATAATAAGGTTTTTGGATTGTTGGAAATATGAGCAATTTACCAAATGATTTTATTAACAAAAATACTAGATAAAGCATGACTAATATAGTAGAGATAAAACAAGTCATGCGTTCGGACAGAGAGAAGGTAAAGAGTATCTGCATATGTGAACTTGAACTAAACACATCTAGAACAGACACTAGATGAAGTTGCATATATGAAGTAGAACCTAACACATGTAGGACGGAAAGTAGAGCAAAGAACTGTGTTATGACATCTAACAGAAAGAGCAAGAACACGTACGGGACAGCAGCAGTAGAAGTGCTGGACTTGGGGTCGGTGTCCTCGCCTGCCATGTCGTCGAGGAGGTCGGGGAAGAAGTCGTCGTCGACCGGATCGTCCATGATGAAGCAGCCAGTAGTCGCGCTGAGCGCTCCCCAAAAACCTTATCACCCTTCTCCCGTACAGGACTCAAAAGGTGCGGCTTCGGAGGCCTACTGTCCCGACCTGTGGTGCACGCTGCAAGCCGGGATGGGGAAGATCTTAGCAGCAGCGCAGTGCTTTCCAGCTCCCGAGTGACCTTTCGTATACCCGTAGTGCGTGGCAAAAATTTAGATATCGGCTCGGCTGAAAGAACATGTGGTGCCCTCATGTTTGGTTTTGGTAATTGATGACAATCTCTATGGACTAATGGTTGCCTTGAGTTATATTTGAAGGTTTTGTCCATAGGCTTTTCTTGGAGTACATGTGTTGGTTTCAAGGAGAGTTTGTGTCGACCAAGGTGCTATTCAAGGAATTACCTAAAGATTGGTCTTGTGAGAGGTTGATCAAGACTAAGTTAAAGAGTGAATCAAGTTGATCAACCCACAAAGCATAGAAGATGTACCGAGAGGGATCAAGTGATCACATGGTATGGTAAGCATGGTCTTCGTGAGGGTTCTTTGTGGGGTTAGGTTGCGGTGTGCAAGTTCAAGTGGAGCACCACGAAGAGATCAAATGCTTGAAGCTTGTTGTCCTTTGTGGTGACAATGGGCCTGTGAAGATGTGAGGAAGAGTAGCTCACCCATAGTACAGTATGGGGGAGCAATCAACTAGTCTTCATTGAGTCAACACAATCAAGAAAGGTTGTGGTGTGCAAGTTCAAGTGGAGCATCATGAAGAGATCAAATGCTTGAAGCTTGCCGTCCTTTGTGTTGACAATGGACTTATGAATATGTGCGGAAGAAAGGCTCACCCATAGTGGAGTATGGGGGAGCAATCAACTAGTCTTCATCGACCCAACACAATCAAGAAAGGTGGTCCAACTTGAGGGAGTCAAGATCGTCATCATCTAGCTCAAATGGACCGTGTGCAAGGCAAATGTTTGCCCTTGATAGGTTTTCTATTTTACTGGTCTAATGTTGATAGTTGGGAGACCGGGTTATAGGATCGATTGCCGTACTATCAAGGGCGCTCTCAATGAGTAGCTTGATCGTATCGTTCGCTGAGAGCTCAAACCATTGCATCATTGCATCATCTTTTTTGGTTCTTGTTTGGTTCTCTTTGTGAGTCTTAGAGCTTATGGTCATCTTGATGACAAGCTTGAGTTCATCGAAAACGGAGTTCGCATGCATCTTCTATGATGTTTTCGATGTTGGAGGTTTTGCCGATTCTTCTCGGTTGGAGGTTTCGCTGTTTTGATGCTACTCGTCGTCTTGTTTCCAACAAGCTTGAGTTTGCTCAATTCGGAGCTCATATGCAGAAGTTATGGCAGTTCTTGTTTTCTTGAGTGTGGTTTTTGTCGGGGTCCCAGCGGTAGTACCGTGGTACCCAGCGGTAGTACCGCTGAGGGGTCACAAGCGGCAGTACCGCTTCGCAGCGGTAGTACCGACGGTGACTCCGCAGCAGTACTACCGCTGGCTTACCAGGTCCCTACCGCGTCGACGGAGAACACGATGTGCTGAGCATTGTGGAAGAGACATAAGCTCGTTGTATCTGTCTCTGCAGTGACGGCCGGCCGTGACACGTCCCATGGGGGAGCCCAAGCTGGCCTCCTCTTTGTCCCCTCCATGGCCAGCAACTCGCATTCTTCCCCACCGCTTCTAGACGACACAGGAGATCAAACCATCCATGACATGGCCAAGGTGCAGCATAATCATTTGATTAGGTGTCATCTAGAAATCGGGTGAGTCCATGTCATGTCTAGAGTAGTTTCGAACTAAAAGTTTGATGAATTGATCAACCCTGGTAACTAGTAAGGTGGTACGGAACAGAAAGATAACACAAATACAGTAGAGAAGACCAACGCGTCGGCATGGTAAGTATCATCAACGCACATCAAATTTTTGTGGAGATTTTCGTGTGAAATTTCATCTTTGGAACTGATCTATGGCCTTATATGGGCATCATGCATGATATTTTTGGTCGGCTTTTTTTTG
>NC_057812.1:673196231-673199089 GCF_018294505.1 Triticum aestivum
GGGGGTGATAATGCTGCTATGGCCTTACCCGACGATGACTAGATATGTGACTTCACGTTTGGTAACAAGGCCGTTCATATAAACTGTGGTAACTGACAACATGGGCTTGAAGGAAATCTGAGTTGTTGGGATGTCATATATATGTGCTACTGTAATTGATAATCCCACTTTAACCCTTTATGTATATATAAATAATATTAAGGAGATAATTGCGAGCATGATTGGTTGGCTGTCAATATTTGGCTAGCCAAATGTTGGCAATACCAATACTTGCCAAATTGGCAACTTTGTGTGAGATGCGCAAGACAATTCGGTAACAAATCAAGTAGTAGCCAATATTTTTGGCACCAAACCAATTATGCTCTGCATCCGCCATCTCCGCCAATATGACATCAAAAGCTAGATAAAATATTGATAATACATGCGCCCAAAATTACTAAAAAATGAGAAAAATAAAGAAATGGTGCAATCAGAGAAAATCACACATCATCATCATCGTCATTATCGCTAGTCCACCTGAAACCAAATTTCCTTCAGCCATATTTGTCGCAATTGAGCGGTCATTCTGCCCCCTATTGGACACCGGGGAAGCTGTAATAATCCTTTTGAGCTCTGGATTGTTGGCCTATAAGCTGAGTTCTCATACGTGTCCAATTTTTGAAATGGGTGCCACAATTGAGAAAGTGATACATGGACCTCCTCTAGCTCCTCAGATCCAGAGCTCGGCATTTTACTTCAAAAGAATCAAGACTCTGTCTCTAAACTTTTAGATTACTGGTACATCCCCGGGGAGGCGATACTTTCCTCATACAAGGCAGCGTGTTGTAATGTCATGCAATTAGCAGAGACCAAGCCGTTGCTTCCATCGAGAAGGTTCCCCGTGTCGTTGATCACGGGAACGTATGCACATATCCTGAAGCTTGGGTCATATGTGTAGTAGCTTGGTCGTATGACGATACGGCGGCCATTGTCGATGATGGTGAGTAGGCTGAACCAGTACGTACACCCAGGGCGCATTAGGTTGGCGACCTTTGCTGGCAACGTGTATCGATTGATTCGGCAATGTAGATCCCACACGCCTGTATCATGGTCACGCAGCAACCAGAGATTGTGTTGACCAGTCGCCACGTGGCCAAACATCTCAGTATGGAAGATGCACAGGCGGCCGCCGAGCTCGGTCAAGTTATACTGGTCTTGAAACTTTTCTCTCAATAACGATTGGTAGCGGCAACGGCACGGTCCCAAACACCTCATCGTCAAGGTTGAAGGAGAAGATGAACATCTCTTCCGATTGAGTGGAAGTTAGCTTACGTCTGTCAAGCCAATACATGTGCCCCTGCGTAAAGACGCTCATGTCGTAATGGTTGTCCACCCAATCCAGGGGTGGTTTCTCAGGAGCACAACCCTTCGCTGGCCTCCAGAGTGCCGGGACGGAGTTGATCTCATAAACACTGTATCTCACGGATTCTGGGAGGCAGCTGATGCACACAACCTTGTGCGTCCTAGTGTGCGTGTTGTAGCCTAACCCTAGGTGTGTGATGGGGTCGCCCTTGGCCCCGCTCTCTCGGAGCCCTGCCATTCTGCCGGTGGATGGATTGAGCACGTAGTGCGTTCTTGCGGCTTGGAGGATGAAGAGGCCGTGGCACTGCTGCGTGACGAGACGTGCGAGGACGTTGTCCGTGGTGCGGCCATGAACATCGTGAGATTTGGGGAGCTCCATGAGAGTCGTACGACCATGGTTGCCCGGTGACCACACCTGCAATTTCGGACCACGAAGAGGATCCTTGGGCCGCCGTGGCGGTTGGCGAGGCGAAGGTGGAGGTCGGCGAAGTCGCTGGAGCCGAGCGTGGCGGCCCATGCGCGAGAGAGGCAACGGCACCTATGCACTGCCTTGGCCGGCAACCGCGCGAAGATGTCCTCGATGACTTCGTCGGGGAGGACCGGACATGCATCCTCCACGGACGGCCGGCGGCAGCGAGGGTTTGTTTGGAACATCACGCGGCGAAACAGATCGATTACGCACACAAGATCGATCGAAAAGGACTGCACAGGTCGATGCGTTTCTGTTTTGCTGGTTTGTTTTCGTGTTGATTGATGATTCCGTATTCCGGTGCACGCACGTATCCTCGGATCGAACTTGTTTCAGTTGGACTACGTGTTTACCTATTCTTTTTCCTAAGAGAAAATATATGTTTTTTTTGAGGGGTCTAAGAGAAAATATAGGTACCAAGTAGCATACGATGCCAGTTAAACTTTTTGCAATTTCCGCTGTCAATTTGACGGGAGTTGGTGCTAATTGGTCCTAAGTATTTGCAACTTGCTTTTTTGAGACGCTCTAACATTATTTATCAGTTATAAACAAATTATTTGCAGACGCTTTATGAAAAAACTATTACCGATGGAATAAAAAGAAACACACGTGAACAATAACAGACCTTGGTCGGCTTCTGGGTTCCTAACAAAGTCAAGATCTTCGCGTGGCTTCTCTTCGGTCCATGGACCTACTAGGCAAATTTGTTGCGCAAACACATCATCAGCAACTCTTCCTGTTCCAGGTGCAATCAAGGCCCCGAAGACATTAACCACATCTTCCTACGTTGTTCCTTCTCCTATAGGATTTGTCAGCGCCTATAGGCATTCTGCCGCCACCCCTGATTGCAGATCTTTGGGGTTGTGTGTTACCCCCTCCCCTCAGTGCATGCAACATAAGGCCTTCTAGCCTACTTACGATATTCATAGTGTTACCGTCACCGAAGATCTAGTTCCACCGATGAGGACGTTGGCTATACCTCTCCGCATGTGCGAACATTCTATATATGTAATTTTGTCTTGTAATCATGGTTACACTTCAGTAACTC
>NC_057812.1:673199383-673221986 GCF_018294505.1 Triticum aestivum
TTTCTAAAAAAAAGACAATGACTACCTTTGATAGAAAAACTAAAGTTCACATTAGAAGCACGTCAAATCATTCTCCCTAGCTTACCCTGTTACATCTCCAATTTTCTCTAACCCTCAGGTCAAAGAAATAAACAGACGACGCCCAGTTTGAAGTAGGATTTTACAATATTGAACCGTTGCTTCATTGTCATACGGTTGAGAAAGAATGCCGACATCGTAAAAAAGGTGATATGGGAGAGACACTAACTAAAGCAAATTGACATCATACTTACGACCACTATAGACATGACAGGACGAAGCGCCAAAAACAACCCCAGATCTAGGGCCGAAGATTCTAGGGACACAAATACCACAAGCTCTCTAATGTGTGTCATCACTCATACCTGACTTCCGACCAGGCAAGGTGTAGAGAAGACACGACGTGTGATTTAGTTTTGAAGATATCGTGCAAGGAAGTCAACAGTGAAAACGGTTTATAATTCAGAAGCTTGATTCAAATCCCCCAAAAAAAGTTCATACAAATATCTTCCTAAAAAATCTCCTAAAAATCTGGTGGCAAAAGTGGCACACATCTCACGGTACATGATGTCAACAGAGATTTTAATTTAAGCAGCCTACTAGCTTTGGTCCACTAACCTAGAGAATGGCCAGGCAATGCAAACAGACCGGCAGCTCACAACTCACTCATCCACCAGGGCCATATGGTGATTTCTGCATGACATCTTTCTGCTGAATTTACTTGGGCATAACCGCATAACTAGGCAACAGTTTCCTTCTTGCAACGAGCTTTTCTTGACTGAAGGAAGACATCAGTCAGGACGGTCTTGGACTTCAGAGAAGCATGGAGTATGTCCAGCGCCTAAACATTCCAAACACAGATATCATGAACTGCACCAAGTAATCGAAAACTAAATGGTAAACTAGTGATAGAAATAAGAGAGTATGCGTGTAACCTCTTCCTTGCCAATTTTCACCATTTTTTCTTGCAGCATGCTCAGGTCCTTGACACCACACTGCGCGAGCAAGGTAACGCTTGCCACGCTGGACGCAGGGATCATTGAGAGATCATCCTTGACTGTATATGTGGCCGTCCCAACCACAAACCCCTCGGTTTTGACATGCGGCATAGCAATGTTCATTCCGCTGGAGCAACTTGGGCATTTGCTGCCTTTAGCAACTGAAAAATACCCACAGCTAGAGTTTGTGTAGCCGATTCTTAGTCCATTACAGGTGAAGAAGCTGCTACTAGCACTGAATTGTGCATCCCCCAGTAGCTGTTGCAAAGGAGAGAGCATAGCGGGGGAAATTGCAGGGCTGATGAAGGGCTCCTTGCCCTGGCCTGAGTATATATACTTGGCATCAAGCGTCTCCAGGCTATCAAGGACATTCCCAATGCTGCCAACCATACGCTCTTTGGTTAGCAGGTTGATGACGGTGCTCATCGGTAGGCATAGGAGGCTGGACAGGAACTCGACGACTTCATTGTCAGCTTCGGCAAAGCAGACTTTCTGAGCCTTGGTATCAACCAGGAGCTTCATCGATAACTCCTTAGTAGCCATGATATTCCCTTTTTATCAGAATGATTTCAATTGATTGGTTTCTACTCCTGCCACCAACAAGAAAGGGTCCTCTAAGGCTTTCAATATTAGGCAGTGTTCTAGTTCAAATCTTCAAAATGAGCAAAAATAAACAATCTACCATCAACTATTAGAGCCAAATAGAGTAACAACTTTTGTCAAACTGTAACCCGAAGATTAATTAGTAACGACAGTAGAAAATATCATAAACAGACCACAAGACATAACAATCATACATATTGACAGTTTGTTTTTATTATATACTATATAATTAGATAAAAGGCCAAGGGCACGGGTTATATTGAAAGGCACAGCTGATAGCCGGCTACGGGCTTTTAGAAGTTGCAGAAAGCAACAGAGTTTTTAGGACGTATATATATAGAACACAACTTGGAATATTGTGCACCTACCACGCTTCGAAAAGGAGAAACACACAGAAATACTAGCCTTATCCTACTACAGTTTGTTATTTCTTCCCTCCTTGCCTTCGTTAGTTCTGCCAATTAGTACTACTTATTACTACTGATATTTTAACTAGATAAGAAGAATATGATATTCACAAAAGGAAGGTATGGGACTGAACATTACTGCACAAGCCACAAGGTTCCGCATGAGATTCGGTCGCAGATATGCAAAAGCGGATAACTAATTAACTATAGAAGCAACGACACTTTTTTCCAGATTGAGTCTTGAAAGTCAAGTGAACAATGGGACTAGATGTATTGTACCAGGTGCAGCGCAGCATCATACTGATAATAGTGTTTAATGAAAGGTTTCTCTGCAGACGATTTTTTGAAGTAATCTATACAAGAAAAAAAAGGTTCAGACTAAAGCAACCATTTTACATTTTCGTTTGTGGTGTGCAATTGCTTAAAACAAGTTTCGAACAATGATGCAAAAACTAAAATGTGAACACTAACCCTTCAATGTAATAACCATCTCCAACTCACCATGAACAAATCAGATCTTCGTTTTTTATTTCTGAGATCCAAATTTAATTTATTCTAATCACACTCATCTAAACACAAACAAACCCTAAAACCAGTTTATGTTGCTTTTTCATGAATACGCGCGGAGGCGTATCATTTCATTAATAGGTAGGGGAGTGGATACAATGAAGTAACCTCAAGTTGGCGTACACAGAGGCACCAATGAGGTTACAAGTGAGCAGGAGAGTGTGGGGTTGCTCAGCCCCGGTACAGAGGACCCAGGCTACATGTAGAATCCTATTTAATCCCTTGGCACCCGCGTGTGCCCATTTCCGAGCTTCGTCTTTGATGTTGTTTAGCAGATGGGCATTGGAGGGATGCATGCCCTCGAAGATGACCGCGTCCCTGTGCTTCCAGATAGCCCAAGCAGTGATGATCATTAGCGTCACAAAGCCCTTGCGAAGGCAGGGTGGGCTGCCGTTGTGCTTTCGGACCACCAGGAAAAGAAGATAACCATGCCATCCGGTGGCCGGGCAGGCAGTCAGCAACTGGAGAAGACCTCCTACCAGGTAATCCGAGAGAATACACAGCCGGCAGTTTATGCTTCAGATGAAGAAATATTTCTTTACCTCGTCATAATGCCTTGTAGGAAATTCGTCGAGCTAACCTAGGACGCGACAAACTAAAAAATTGACTAGATCAGATATAGTCTGTTTGCGCCTTCGTGATGCAAATTCAATATGAATGGATTCACACAAGTTTGGAGTTCTAATGTATTTATCTTTTTTCAAATGCAGCATTGATAACGGGTTTTCGCTTTCCCTGGAACACTCTATGGTTTCTTTCCTTCCATGTGTTCGGAAGGGCAACAAACTCCGTTTTATAGAATATTTTACCCAAATATTCTTGGAACTACTTCGGTTCCTAAATATAAGCCTTTCTAGAGATTCTAAAAAAGACTACATACGGAGCAAAATATGTGAATCTACACTATAAAATATGTCTATATACATCCATATATAGTTCTTATTGAAATCTCTAGAAAGACTTATATTTAGGAACGGAGGGAGTACCAGATTTTGCATGTTTTTCTGTTGCAATTTACAAGACTGAAGTTAGAAGTGCATAGATTAATGTGATTAAATTCGTGAAAACTAATTCATAACAATTCCCCTCTTTATAACTTTATAAGGATACGAGAAAAATCAACTGAAATCCTGAATATCCAGACATATATTAGCGACAGCAACGATCTCCTATTCAGGTGTGACACTTTCATCTATTGCAGAAAGAGATAGCTAGGGGTGGACTCGTCGCCAATAAAAGGGGAAAAGAAACTGCAAGGAGAAGCAAGTGGATTGCGGAGGACGACTGGCAGAGGAGGAAGTATCTCACCGTGATGATCGACAGTCCGCCACTGCCGCCTGCCGGAGAAGAGGGGCGGCCACCAAGTCGACGAGGATTCTTCTTTGATGCAACCTGGCAGGTCAAGGGGCGACCGGATGGGTTACAAATTAGTTAGAGAACTCGTGTGGGCTATAGAAAGCACCGCCCATTTACCGTGATTATTTCCAGGCCGATTAGCAGCGTCGCGTCGTTAGGCCCATCTCTGCATGAAGCCCATTACTCGCGTCGCGTCGCTACTTCCCGAACTTTCTGATTCTCAAAAAAGAAAAAGAAAAGTTCCCGAACTTTCTTCTTCCCTTCCTTTTTTGCCTGTTCGTTACGCCCAATTATGGAATATGGATCTCTCCAATTCAAATCTTTATTTTATGGATGTCTCTATCAGTTGGGAGAAAATAAGTACAGTGGGATAAAGATAAAAAAATCTGAATTGTTTTTGGGAAAAGATTGTTGAACAGAAAATTTACTCGAAGCATTTAAGAAAATATTTTCAGAAAAAATCCATGTATTTATGAAACTGATAGATGCAACCAATATGCTGTATTTCACCTTTACTTTTTATATTTGATTCAAGTTTCTTTTAAAGTAAAAATAATTATTTCAAGCCAAATTCATCGCATATTTGAAAAAACCAAACCGTCAATTCAAAATTTTCACCCTACATGCAGTTAAAAAAATGTTGTATTAAAACATTGATTATCACGTATTCTAAAAATAGTCACTCCGTATTTAACACCTTTATCTTCAAATGTTCATCGCGTATTGAAAATTAGGCCCATGCGTTGCACGGAACATCAAGATGCATTTATACGAGTTGTTTATCTTGTGGGAGACGAAGATGAACGAGGGATTGCCTTATCTGCAAATGTGAAGATGGGTGCGGGTATCTTTTTACAAAATTGCCATAGTTTGCTTTCTATCCTTCAGATATAGATCGGACGGTCTATATTGTAGGATGGCAGGCACACCATCATCACCAACTCGGTTTTTTTATAAGAATAGAGTTTTATGACTGAAAACCATATGTCATTTTTGGGATAGTGGAGTGTTAAATTGGTTTCACTAAATCGGGTTTTGGAGGATTTTGAGGGAAACACGCCTTAGACGAACCTCTGATGTAGCTCGACTTGTCCAAGGTAATGTATGATGCCGGACTATATTCAAACTGCCCCCTCCCCCCGTGCCCCACGTCGTCTCCTCCGAGGCGACTCGGGGGAAACCCTAACTGAAGGAAATATGCCCTAGAGGCAATAATAAAGTTATTATTTATTTCCTTATATCATGATAAATGTTTATTATTCATGCTAGAATTGTATTAACCGGAAACATAATACATGTGTGAATACATAGACAAACAGAGTGTCACTAGTATGCCTCTACTTGACTAGCTCGTTAATCAAAGATGGTTATGTTTCCTAACCATAGACATGTGTTGTCATTTGATTAACGGGATCACGTTATTAGAAGAATGGTGTGATTGACATGACCCATTCCATTAGCTTAGCACCCGATCATTTAGTATGTTGCTATTGCTTTCTTCATGACTTATACATGTTCCTATGACTATGAGATTATGCAACTCCCATTTGCCGGAGGAACACTTTGTGTGCTACCAAACGTCACAACGTAACTGGGTGATTATAAAGGAGCTCTACAGGTGTCTCCAAAGGTACATGTTGGGTTGGCGTATTTCGAGATTAGGATTTGTCATTCCGATTGTCGGAGAGGTATCTCTGGGCCCTCTTGGTAATGCACATCACATAAGCCTTGCAAGCATTGCAACTAGTGAGTTAGTTGTGAGATGATGTATTATAGAACGAGTAAAGAGACTTGCCGGTAATGAGATTGAACTAGGTATTGAGATACCGACGATCGAATCTCGGGCAAGTAACATACCGATGACAAACGGAACAACGTATGTTGTTATGCGGTCTGACCGATAAAAGATCTTCGTGGAATATGTAGCAGCCAATATGAGCATCCAGGTTCCGCAATTGGTTATTGACTGGAGACGTGTCTCGGTCATGTCTACATTGTTCTCGAACCCGTAGGGTCCGCACTCTTAAGGTTACGATGACAGTTACATTATGAGTTTATGCATTTTGATGTACCGAAGGTTGTTCGGAGTCCCGGATGTGATCACGGACATGACGAGGAGTCTCGAAATGGTCGAGACATAAAGATTGATATATTGGAAGCCTATTTTTGGATATCGGAAGTGTTCCGGGTGAAATCGGGATTTTACTGGAGTACCGGGAGGTTACCGGAACCCCCCCTGGGAGGTATATGGGCCTTAGTGGGCCTTAGTGGAAGAGAGGAGAGGTGGCCAGAGATGGGCCACGCGCCCCTCCCCCCTTGGTCCGAATTGGACAAGGAGAGGGGGCCGGCCCCCCTTCCTCCTCTCTCTCCTCTTTCCCCTCCTCCACGAATCCTATTCCAACTAGGAAAGGGGGGGAGTCCTACTCCCAGAGGGAGTAGGACTCCTCCTGGCGCGCCTCTCCTGGCCGGCCGGCCCCCCTCCCTTGAACCTTTATATACGGAGGCAGGGGCACCCCCTAGAGACACAAATTGATCCACGTGATCATATTCTTAGCCGTGTGCGGTGCCCCCTTCCACCATAGTCCTCGATAATATTGTAGCGGTGCTTAGGCGAAGCCCTGCGACGGTAGTACATCAAGATCGTCACCACGCCGTCGTGCTGACGGAACTCTTCCCCGACACTTTGCTAAATCGGAGTCCGGGGATCGTCATCCAGCTGAACGTGTGCTAGAACTCGGAGGTGTCGTAGTTTCGGTGCTTGATCGGTCGGGCCGGGGAGACGTACGACTACATCAACCAAACGCTTCCATTATCGATCTACAAAGGTACGTAGATCACACTCTCCCCCTCTCGTTGCTATGCATCACCATGATCTTGCGTGTGCGTAGGAAAATTTTAAAATTACTACGAAACTCTACAGTGGTATCAGAGCCTAGGTTTTATATGTTGATGTTATATGCACGAGTAGAACACAAGTGAGTTGTGGGCGATATAAGTCATACTGCTTACCAGCATGTCATACTTTGGTTCGGCGGTATTGTTGGACGAAGCGGCCCGGACCGACATTACGCGTACGCTTACGCGAGACCGGTTCTCCCGACGTGCTTTGCACAAAGGTGGCTAGCGGGTGACAGTTTCTCCAACTTAAGTTGAACCAAGTGTAGCTACGCCCGGTCCTTGCGAAGGTTAAAACAGCACCAACTTGACAAACTATCGTTGTGGTTTTGATGCGTAGGTAAGATTGGTTCTTGCTTAAAGCCCGTAGCAGCCACGTAAAACTTGCAACAACAAAGTAGAGGACGTCTAACTTGTTTTTGCAGGGCATGTTGTGATGTGATATGGTCAAGACATGATGCTAAATTTTATTGTATGAGATGATCATGTTTTCTAACCGAGTTATCGGCAACTGGCAGGAGCCATATGGTTGTCGCTTTATTGTATGCAATACAATCGCGCTGTAATGCTTTACTTTATCACTAAGCGGTAGCGATAGTCGTGGAAGCATAAGATTGGCGAGACGACAACGATGCTACGATGGAGATCAAGGTGTCGCGCAGGTGATGATGGTGATAACGACGGTGCTTCGGAGATGGAGATCACAAGCACAAGATGATGATGGCCATATCATATCACTTATATTGATTGCATGTGATGTTTATCTTTTATGCATCTTATCTTGCTTTGATTGACGGTAGCATTATAAGATGATCTCTCACTAATTATCAAGAAGTGTTCTCCCTGAGTATGCACTGTTGCGAAAGTTCTTCGTGCTGAGACACCACGTGATGATCGGGTGTGATAGGCTCTACGTTCAAATACAACGGGTGCAAAATAGTTGCACACGCGGAATACTCAGGTTATACTTGACGAGCCAAGCATATACAGATATGGGCTCGGAACACGGAGACCGAAAGGTCGAGCGTGAATCATATAGTAGATATGATCAACATAGCGATGTTCACCAATGAAACTACTCCATCTCACGTGATGATCGGGCATGGTTTAGTTGATTTGGATCACGTAATCACTTAGAGGATTAGAGGGATGTCTATCTAAGTGGGAGTTCTTAAGTAATATGATTAAATTGAACTTAAATTTATCATGAACTTAGTCCTGGTAGTATTTTGCAAATTATGTTATAGATCAATAGCTCGCGTTGTTGCTTCCCTGTGTTTATTTTGATATGTTCCTAGAGGAAATTGTGTTGAAAGATGTTAGTAGCAATGATGCGGATTGGATCGTGATCTGAGGTTTATCCTCATTGCTGCACAGAAGAATTATGTCCTTGATGCACCGCTAGGTGACGGACCTATTGCAGGAGCAGATGCAGACGTTATGAACGTTTGGCTAGCTCAATATGATGACTACTTGATAGTTTAGTGCACCATGCTTAATGGCTTAGAACCGGGACTTCAAAGACGTTTTGAACGTCATGGAGCATATGAGATGTTCCAGGAGTTGAAGTTAATATTTCAAGCAAATACCCGAGTTGAGAGATATGAAGTCTCCAACAAGTTCTATAGCTAAAAGATGGAGGAGAATCGCTCAACTAGTGAGCATGTGCCCAGATTGTCTGAGTACTACAATCGCTTGAATCAAATGGGAGTTAATCTTCCAGATAAGATAGTGATTGACAGAATTCTCTAGTCACCATCACCAAGTTAGTAGAACTTCGTGATGAACTATGATATGCAAGGGATAACAGAAATGATTCCCAAGCTCTTCGTAATGCGGAAATTGACGAAGGTAGAAATCGAGAAAAACATCAAGTGTTGATGGTAGACAAGACCACTAGTTTCAAGAAAAGGGCAGAGGGAAGAAGGGGAACTTCAAGAAGAACAGCAAGCAAGTTGCTGCTCAAGTGAAGAAGCCCAAGTCTGGTCCTAAGCCTGAGACTAAGTATTTCTACTGCAAAGGGACTGGTCACTGGAAGCGGAACTACCCCAAGTGATTGGCAGATAAGAAGGATGGCAAAGTGAACATAAGTATATTTGATATACATGTTATTGATGTGTACTTTACTAGTGTTTATAGCAACCCCTCAGTATTTGATTCTAGTTCAGTTGCTAAGATTAGTAACTCGAAACGGGAGTTGCAGAATAAACAGAGACTAGTTAAGGGTGAAGTGACGATGTGTGTTGGAAGTGGTTCCAAGATTGATATGATCATCATCGCACACTCCCTATACTTTCGGGATTAGTGTTGAACCTGAATAAGTGTTATTTGGTGTTTGCGTTAAGCATGAATATGATTTGATCATGTTTATTGTAATACGGTTATTCATTTAAGTAAGAGAAAAAATTGTTGTTCTGTTTACATGAATAAAACCTTATATGGTTACACACCCAATGAAAATAGTTTGTTGGATCTCGATCGTAGTGATACACATAATCATAATATTGAAACCAAAAGATGCAAAGTTAATAATGATAGTGCAACTTATTTATAGCATTGCCGTTTAGGTCATATTGGTGTAAAGCGCATGAAGAAACTCCATGCTGATGGGATTTTGGAATCACTTGATTATGAATCACTTGATGCTTGCGAACCATGCCTCATGGGCAAGATGACTAAGACTCCCTTCTCTGGAGCGAGCAACTGACTTATTGAAAATAATACATACTGATGTATGCGGTCCGATGAGTGTTAAGGCTCACGGCAAGTATCGTTATTTTCTTAACTTCACAGATGATTTGAGCAGATATGGGTATATCTACTTGATGAAACATAAGTCTGAAACATTTGAAAAGTTCAAAGAATTTCAGAGTGAAGTGGAAAATCATCGTGACAAGAAAATAAAGTTTCTACGATCTGATCACGGAGACAAATATTTGAGTTACGAGTTTGGTCTTCAATTAAAACAATGTGGAATAGTTTCACAAACTCATGCCACATGGAACACCACAGCATAATGGTGTGTCCGAACGTTATAACCGTACTTTATTGGATATAGTGCAATCTATGATGTCTCTTACCGATCTACCACTATCGTTTTGGGGTTATGCATTAGAGACAGCTGCATTCACGTTAATAGGGCACCATCTAAATCCGTTGAGATGACACCATATGAACTATGGTTTGGCAAGAAACCTAAGCTGTCGTTTCTTAAAGTTTGGGACTGCGATGCTTATGTGAAAAAGTTTCAACATGATAAGCTCGAACCCAAATCGGAGAAGTAAATCTTCATAGGATATCCAAAGGAAACTATTGGATACACTGTCTATCACAGATCCGAAGGTAAGACTTTTGTTGCTAAATTCAGAAACTTTCTAGAGAAGGAGTTTCTCTCGAAAGAAGTGAGTGGGAGGAAAGTAAAAACTTGATAAGGTAATTGTACCTTCTCCCTTATTGGAAATAGTTCATCACAGAAATTTGTTCCTGTGACTACTACACCAATTAGTGAGGAAGCTAATGATGATGATCATGTAACTTCAGATCACGTTACTACCGAATCTCGCAGGTAAACCAGAGTGAGATCCGCACCAGAGTGGTACTGTAATCCTGTTCTGGAAGTCATGTTACTAGACCATGACGAACTTGCGAACTATGAGGAAGCGATGATGAGCCCAGATTCCGCAAAATGGCTTGAGGCCATGAAATCTGAGATGGGATCCATGTATGAGAACAAAGTATGGATTTTGGTTGACTTGCCCGATGATCGGCAAGCAATTGAGAATAAATGGATCTTCAAGAGGAAGACGGACACTGATAGTAGTGTTACTATCTACAAAGCTAGAATTATCGCAAAAGGTTTTCGACAAGTTCAAGGTGTTGACTATGATGAGAGTTTCTCACTCGTATCTATGCTTAAATCTGTCCGAATCATGTTAGCAATTGCCGCATTTTATGAAATCTGGCAAATGGATAACAAAACTGCAATCCTTAATGGATTTCTTAAAGAAGAGTTGTATATGATGCAACCAGAAGTTTTTGTCAATCCTAAAGGTGTTAACAAAATATGCAAACTCCAGCGATCCATCTATGGACTGGTGTAAGCATCTCGGAGTTGGAATATACGCTTTGATAAGTTGATCAAAGCATATAGTTTTATACAGACTTGCGGTGAAGCCTATATTTACAAGAAAGTGAGTGGGAGCACTACAGCATTTCTGATAAGTATATGTGAATGACATATTATTGATCAGAAATAATGTAGAATTATTCTGCAAAGCATAAAGGAGTGTTTGAAAGGAGTTTTTCAAAGAAAGACCTCGGTGAAGTTGCTTACATATTGAGCATCGAGATCTATAGAGATAGATCAAGATGCTTGATAAGGTTTTTCAATAAATACATACCTTGACAAGATTTTGAAGTAGTTCAAAATGGAACAGACAAAGAAAGAGTTTCTTGCCTATGTTACAAGGTGTGAAATTGAGTAAGACTCAAAGCCCGACCACGGCAGAAGATAGAAAGAGAATGAATGTCATTCCCTATGACTTAGTCATAGGTTCTATAAAGTATGTCATGCTGTGTATCAGATCTATTGTATACCCTACCACTGAGTTTGGCAAGGGAGTACAATAGTGATCTAGGAGTAGATCACTGGACAGCGGTCAAAATTATCCTTAGTGGAATAAGGATATGTTTCTCGATTATGGAAGTGAAAAAAGGTTCGTCGTCAAGGGTTACGCCGATGCAAGTTTTGACACTAATCTAGATGAATCTAAGTCTCAATTTAGATACATATTAAAAGTGGGAGCAATTAGCTAGAGTAGCTCCGTGCAGAGCATTGTTGACATAAATATTTGCAAAATACTTACGGATCTGAATATAACAGACCCGTGACTAAAATTATCTCACAAGCAAAACATGATCACACCTCAGTACTCTTTGCGTGTTAATCACACAGCGATGTGAACTAGATTACTGACTCTAGTAAACCCTTTGGGTGTTGGTCACATATCGATGTGGACTATGGGTGTTAATCACATGGTGATGAGAACTATTGCTATTAAATCACATGGCGATGTGAACTAGATTATTGACTCTAGTGCAAGTGGGAGATTGAAGGAAATATGCCCTAGAGGCAATAATAAAGTTATTATTTATTTCCTTATATCATGATAAATATTTATTATTCATGCTAGAATTGTATTAACCGGAAACATAATACATGTGTGAATACATAGACAAACAGAGTGTCACTAGTATGCCTCTACTTGACTAGCTCGTTAATCAAAAATGGTTATGTTTCCTAACCATGGACAAAGAGTTGTTATTTGATTAACGGGATCACATCATTAGTTGAATGATCTGATTGACATGACCCATTCCATTAGCTTAGCACCCGATCGTTTAGTATGTTGCTATTGCTTTCTTCATGACTTATACATGTTCCTATGACTATGATATTATGCAACTCCCGTTTGCCGGAGGAACACTTTGTGTGCTACCAAACGTCACAACGTAACTGGGTGATTATAAAGGATCTCTACAGGTGTCTCCAAAGGTACATGTTGGGTTGGCGTATTTCGAGATTAGGATTTGTCACTCCGATTGTCGGAGAGGTATCTCTGGGCCCTCTCGGTAATGCACATCACATAAGCCTTGCAAGCATTGCAACTAATGAGTTAGTTGTGAGATGATGTATTACGGAATGAGTAAAGAGACTTGCCGGTAATGAGATTGAACTAGGTATTGAGATACCGACGATCGAATCTCGGGCAAGTAACATACCAATGACAAAGGGAACAACGTATGTTGTTATGCGATCTGACCGATAAAAGATCTTCGTAGAATATGTAGGAGCCACTATGAGCATCCAGGTTCCGCTATTGGTTATTGAACGGAGACGTGTCTCGGTCATGTCTACAATGTTCTCGAACCCGTAGGGTCCGCACACCTAAGGTTACGATGACAGTTACATTATGAGTTTATGCATTTTGATGTACCAAAGGTTGTTCGGAGTCCCGGATGTGATCATGGACATGACTAGGAGTCTCGAAATGGTCGAGACATAAAGATTGATATATTGGAAGCCTATGTTTGGATATCGGAAGTGTTCCGGGTGAAATCGGGATTTTACCGGAGTACCGGGAGGTTACCAGAACCCCCCGGGAGGTATATGGGCCTTA
This sequence comes from Triticum aestivum, assembly GCF_018294505.1. Taxonomy (NCBI): domain Eukaryota; kingdom Viridiplantae; phylum Streptophyta; class Magnoliopsida; order Poales; family Poaceae; genus Triticum; species Triticum aestivum. Next base: position 673,212,407 of record NC_057812.1, read on the forward strand.
GTGGGCCTTAGTGGAAGAGAGGAGAGGTGGCCAGAGATGGGCCGCGCGCCCCTCCCCCCTTGGTCTAAATTGGACAAGGAGAGGGGGCCGGCCCCCCTTCCTCCTCTCTCTCCTCTTTTCTCCCCTCCACGAATCCTATTCCAACTAGGAAAGGGGGGAGTCCAAGGAGTAGGACTCCCCTGGCACGCCTCTCCTGGCCGGCCGGCCCCCCTCCCTTGAACCTTTATATACGGAGGCAGGGGCACCCCCTAGAGACACAAGTTGATCCACGTGATCATATTCTTAGCCGTCTGCGGTGCCCCCTTCCACCATAGTCCTTGATAATATTGTAGCGGTGCTTAGGCGAAGCCCTGCGACGGTAGTACAACAAGATCGTCACCACGCCGTCGTGCTGACGGAACTCTTCCCCGACACTTTGCTGGATCGGAGTCCGGGGATCGTCATCGAGCTGAACGTGTGCTAGAACTCGGAGGTGCCGTAGTTTCGGTGCTTGATCAGTCGGGCCATGGAGACGTACGACTACATCAACCAAACGCTTCCGTTGTCGATCTACAAGAGTACGTAGATCACACTCTCCCCCTCTCGTTGCTATGCATCACCATGATTTTGCGTGTGCGTAGGAAAACTTTGAAATTACTACGAAACCCTACACTAACCGCCGCCGTCGCACTCCCCTCCCCCTCCTTCCCCTCCGCCGCCGACAAAGGTGTGCGCCGGCGTGCGCTCGACACCGGTGAAGGTGGCGGCACGTGGGATCCGGCGGCTCCATGTACCATGGAGGTCCTCAGCATCCGGGGCAGCAGCCCCGGGCGGAGAGCGCGGAGTGGCCCTGGCGGTGGGCCATTCCTGTCGGAGCTAGTGAGGCGCCTCCCTCGGTCTCGTGGGGACGAGAAGGCGTCGGTCCTCGGTCGCTAGTGTACGGCCTGCCACGCGCGGTTGCCGCTGCCAGATGCATCCCATCCTCTCCGCCTGATCTGCTCCTTCCATCGCCGGATCCGGGTCCCAGGGGCTTAGACCGTTCTTCCCGGGCGCCGGCAACGCGGATCTCGTCGAGCGGGGTTGGATCCGGGGGAAACCCCTGGCCGGCGCAGCCACATCGTAGGCGACGCCCTGGGCGTCGTTCCCCTCCTTGTAGGTTGTGGTGTGGATCCTTCTCCCCCTCATTTCGTCCCCTGCTAGGTGAAAGCCTAGGTCCCCTGATTCGGGCCCCTCCTTGTAGGTTGTGGTGTGGATCCTTCTCCCCCTCATTTCGTCCCTTGCTAGGTGAAAGCCTAGGTCCCCTGATTCGGGCGGCAACAACACATCCGTGTCTGTGTCGTGTTCCTTCTTGGAGGCACAGTCCGAGGATTGCAGGGGCGGCGAGAGAGTCGGGTTGTGGGTGTGATGGAGGCGGGTGGCAGCTTGGCTCTGTGCTTCAATGCCTTTTCTTTAGTGGCTCATCGTTGTTACCCTTGTTGCTGTGACTGTGGCCGACGGCTCTTGCCCTTCGGTGTGGCTTAACCGCGGATGATGATGGTGCTCGGAGTGGTGTGCTCTGAGCTTGCAGGTCTGCTCCTTGTTCCTTCTCCATGCGCAGCTTGGACGTCTTCCTTCTGGGTTCTAGGGTGAACCGAGCTGCCGGCTGCCGGTGCGGCATCCTTCGAGCCAGGATGAGAGGACAGGGGCCCTTTGCAGCGGTAGTTCTAGAGGAGCTTCGGTCCATTACTGTCTTCGAGTTTGGCTACGATCACGAAGCTTGCGCGGTGGTGCATCCTCTCAAGTCTGTAGTTAGTCCTGTTGGTGTAGGTCCTCCTGTAGGGTGATGGCTGCAGCATGGCATTCCTCAGCTTGCTATCGCTGCTACTTTTGAGTGTGTTTGGCTTTGCTCCTTGTATCGGCCGCTTGTTTCTATTTGCTTTTCCTTGTAAGTTGGTGATCTTGTAATCCTGGCCGGTTGATGGCTTTGTTAATTCAAAGTCGGGCTCTTCTTGAGCCTTTGTTCTAAAAAATTGTATGACGTCGGGACACCGGTTATGGATAACCCATTTTTTAGAAAAAAAATGACTATTAGTTGTTTTTCTATAAACTGTTTTTTTTACTTTTGCAAAGCTCGGTTTTTTATATAAAGGATTTTGTTAACTAATCCAAACATCATATTAGGTTGTTACAAAATCAAGTTTAAGGAGAACCGATTCTCTAAAAACTTGCTATCCAAGCAATCCCTACAAAAACAGTCCAATGCATATATATACCACTTTACGAACATTTAATAATGTGTGGGACCCACATGTCATAGAGTCTGCTAAATAATATTTATATTGTGAATTTTCCGTACGATGCCTAAATCGCTGTACACTGTGGTATAATTATGGTGGGATGATAGGATATAGCATGCTCCAGACGACCTGCCCTCCTTGTGAAGGTTAACAAGGTTGGACTAGTCTTGATTAAAAAAAGAAGAAGGTTCAAATGGTCTATTATAGAGCGTGTATTATGAACTGAACAAAATTATATATTGAATAGAACTGGTGGGTTCTCCAACCATGAGTACTTATTTGCTTCAGACTCGGTCACATATAGACAACTTCATCAACAGTGACCATTTCATGTGTAGTATAGGTAACGAAAAGGGAGGTTACTTGGCCATTCTTATTCATGTTCGTCATGCGTGACATTGATGCACGGATAACCTAAGAAGCATTCACAATGTGCTCGGTATCTTCTTCCATGCATACACCTTCAGGTGATTGCATGCATGATGAGAACTTATGCAGTATGACATTAGAAGCAATCGTTAGTGACTTTAGTGTTTGCGCAGATGGTGGGAAGAATACCATTTCCAATTACTCAGCTCCGACTGATGACCAAGTCAATTGCTTTCTTCAGAAGCAAGGATGGAGCAAAAACTTATGTTCGCATAATCTCTGTCAGTTGAGTTTTGAAAAAAAAATATCAGTTCAGTTCAAGTTCAGCAATCTCCATACTGATCTTTTTGGGGCAAATTTTTGCGAATAAAAGAACTTAATTCTTCATGCTCATTTGTTCAGATTTTTGGAGGTGTGAGCAGAGGTATCACGTAACTAGGATGGTACTACCAAATATGCATACATGTCCAGTAGTTTACTGTTTCAGACATGCATGACCAAGTCAGATTAGTCAGCCACTAGAACATATTAAAATAAAGTGGACGATGAATCTTCCTAATGCTGTAGCTAGTCGGCATACTCAACCGGCTTAATGACCACTTCTATCTGGCCTTTGACCTGTTCGCAACCTTTACCGACTCTTTCTGCTCCTATATATACACATACATCCTTTCTTATGGCAAACCACACAAGTAAGAAAGAAAACACAACCCACAAACACTGAAACACCTCTCTAGGAAACACCACTCAACAACAAAAACCCGAATGGCCTCCTCTTCCAGCTTCCTTCTGGTTGCTCTTATCGCGTTGGCCTCATGGCAGGCCATGGCTTCTGATCCAAGCCCTCTCCAGGACTTCTGTGTGGCTGACAATAGCTCACATGGTATGTATTTCCAAGCTGTCTTAGTTGCAAAGTCTAAAATTTGCATATATTCATGTTACAGATAATATCATTACAAATCATCGACTTAAATGCTTCTTTTTATTATGCGCCTATGCAGTGCTTGTTAATGGGTTTGTCTGCAAAGACCCAAAGGAGGTGACTGCGGAGGACTTCTTCTTAGCGGCCAAACTTGACATGCCTAGGGACACAAAGATGAGCAAGGTGGGATCCATTGTCACACTGCTCAATGTCATGAGGATCCCCGGTCTCAACACACTAGGTATCTCCTTAGCACGCATTGACTATGCACCTTTGGGGGAGAACCCACCACACACTCATCCTCGTGCCAGTGAGATCCTCACCATGCTTGAAGGGACACTCTATGTTGGCTTTGTCACATCTAACCCAGAGAACAAGCTCATTTGGAAGGTCCTCAACAAGGGTGATGTGTATGTTTTCCCACAAGGACTCATCCACTTCCAGTTCAACCCCAACCCCTACAAGCCTGCAGTTGCAATTGCCGGACTTAGCAGCCAAAACCCTGGGGCCATAACCATTGCAAACGCTGTGTTTGGTTCGAAGCCACCAATCTCGGACGATGTTTTGGCCAAGGCCTTTCAGGTGGAGAAGAAGACTGTGGACTGGCTCCAGGCTCAATTCTGGGCTGACAACCACAATTAATTAAATGTTGGACTACTAAACTAGTATTTCACAACAATGATATGTATTGTGTACTAATAAGATTGTTTGTTGTATGTAAATATGTATCATGTATTATTCATTTGATTGGGAGTTGAATAAATATTCGTATTGTAAGGCTAGTTTTACGCACATGAGACCACACTTAAATCTTATCTACAAATCAAACCTAACCGTTCTTATGAAAACAATGGCTAGGTTTTGATCTGTTCCAAATGTAATAGTTGAGGACTAGGCAGGGCTCCCCAATGAGGATCAGTATTACGCCAGGGAGGCCGACTGCGGCGACTTTTCATTTGGAGAATGGAACACATACGATGTACAAAACAAATCCACCCTTTGGAGTGGGAAGGACTTAAAAAAATCACCTTTGGTAGCATGGGATTTTATCTGTAGGCCAAAAGATAGAGGTGTTTTTAGAATTATCAATCTCCCCTCTCAAAACAACTGCCTTTTGTTGAATATGGTTCATAAGTTTATTTACCATTTTGATATACCTTGGGTTAATCCCATTTGGAAATCTTATTATCAAGGTATCTTGCCAACTGAGGATCTCATTTGGTTAATCTCCACACGATTAATTATCGATCTTCTTGCTCTTTCTAGTGGAGGGACTACCTCAAATTATTACAAACATATAAAGATCATGCTTCCTGTTCCATTCAAGGTGGTTTCACTATGGAAATTTGGAATGATAATTAGCAATCTCCAAACAGAAGGCAAGTCTAGCCACACGTGCATTCTTTCTTCAGAGATCATCACATTTCTTTGCATGCCATGAGCACCATGGAGGACAATGCTGACCATTTTCATTTGCCACTTTCAATAGAAGCATTTGTTCTATTTCAGGTGATGAATAATGCATTGCATGCTTTGGAATTTTCTAATGAGCATGATTTTTGGCAAATCCCTCTAGGTGCACTTAGCTTCTCTACATCTAAGGTATATAGGTTTCTCATCTCTTCTTATAGTTTTTTACCTGTGTTGAAATGGCTCTGAAAAACTTGTTGGCAGTTGACATAGACGCTAATTTCTGGGCTTCTGATTTTGAACAGGCTCAACATGAGCGAATAAGCCGGCCTCACTCAAGTCTCTCTCGCGCCGCTCCCGCGGGCGGCTCGGGAGAGCAAAATCCAGCCCGCCGCCAGGAGGCCACCCACCGAAGCCGCTCCCCTCGCCGCCGCCCGTGTACGCAGCAGGGCAAAGCCCGTGCAGTGTAGGCGGCGGCGGGGCCGTCAGTCACTTCCACGCTGGATCGAGGGGTGCGCGGGCGTCCCGATCTGGCGGCGACTGGAGCTCGGCGAGGCGAGGTGCGCGAGTGCGGCGCACTCACGAGGTGTCTGCGCCATGGCGCGCTACAGGAGTGGGGCTGCGCGGATCTGGCTTGGGCGCGTGGGGATTACTCGGGGCTGCGTGGATCTGGCGCAGTCGCCGGTGCGCGAGGCGGGGCGGAGGTGTGGCTGCGCGCGCGGCCTGCTGCTGCAGTGAGCGTCCGTTGCGTCGGTGTGGTGGATCCGGCTAGCTGATAGCCTAGAGTGCAGCGGATGGCTGTAGATCCGGCGAGCATGCTGGGGCGTGCAGTTGCGGACGGGCCGGCCAGATCTGGGCCTGCCCAAGCCGGAGGCTGGTTGCGGCGCGTAGTAGGAGAGGTCCGAGGCTGCGGCTGCGGTAGTTGCGGGCGGGCCGACCATGACTTGTACTTGTCGGCCTTGGCCGGCGCTCGGGAGGGGCACTGCCGGCTGGTGGTGGTGCTCGGATGTCGCTTGATGGAGCAGGGAGGCTCCGTCCGTGATTGGATGCGGGGTGCGGGACCCGATCTGGTCTCTGCAGGCCCGTCGTCGAGGAGGCTAGCTGGTGGCCTTGCACAGCGGTGGCGTGCTCACTGGGTGGGGGATGTGCGCGGTCCAGTGGAGGTACGGGTCGACCTCGGCCTACTGCGTGGGAGTGGCTGCACCGGGTGAAAGCCTGGCCGGTGCTGGCCGGTCGACGGCGACGGCGCCCATGGGCGTCGCTATCCTCCTTGGAGGCATCGTCGGGATTCTTCACAGCCTATACTCCCAGATCAAGTTCTTCGGGTGAAAGCCCAGATCCTGCTGTAGGGTCGGACGGTGACATCATGTTCAACGTCGTTCCCCTCTTTAGGGCGCCGTCTTGAAGCTCTTGATCCCTCTGGTGCTTTCTATGACTGGACGTGCACGGTGGCTTCTGTGGCAACGATGATGATGGTGAGCAATATCGAAGGCATGGTATTGGTCGTGGTAGTCGGTTCTTCTTCTCCGACGTGTCTGTGGGGTTGCCTCGACTGTTTGTTGCTGTGAAGTCGAAGCCGCGGTGGCGGGGCCAGGTGGTATACGATGACGCGTGGCAAGTTGCTCATTCGGTGATCCTCCGTGATGCCAACCTTGCCTAGTTTCTTCGTAGTTCATCATTGAAGTCGGAGCTACGTTGGCTTGTGTGGATTGTATGGAGTGTTGTGTTGCAGCTACTAGGGTTGTTGTTTTTATTTTTCTTTGATCTTCGGATCTTCTGGTCCTAGGACTTTCACCACCTTGTTGTTTTCCGTTGCTCTCTGCTATTATCAATGAATGCCAGTGATGCTGGATCTTTCAAAAAAAAGACATGAGTGCAATGCTAAAAAGAAAGATTTCTTCATTGAAGACAACAATTCTGTCTTGTGTGGCATGCAGGTGCTTGAAACGAGAGACCATCTTTTTCTACATTAGAGTCTTGTTGTTTCCCTAACAAATGTACAAAAAAATTGTTATATGTTTTTTTCAATAACCGTATCCCCTCATGTACGAATACACGGTGGGCTTGGTTCGACAATCTTTCTCATGATAATCCCATTCATGTGTGCATTCGATTTGTTGAGTTGATTTTATCTAGAATTTGATGAACTGGTTAGCCCTCATGGATTAGTAATGTAAGAAATTTGAAGTCGAAAGAAGGAGAATCAGTCAAATCGCTAGCTGTACGATACCAACGCATAGCGATTGATTGCCACACGCAACATCTGTCTTCGTAGTCCCCACCCAATACAACAGGAAACCCCACACCCTTCCACTACGACTCATAGCAGCCCATCTGAAGGATCAAACATGTGTTAAATGTCAACCAGAGGGGGCGGGTGAAGTTATTGAGTTCATCATGCATATCGATCCATCAGCCACTCTGGATTCAGTGTTTGATCACCAACTCATAGTACGTAGGCCCCTCCTAATGCTTCACCTTGTACATGTGCTAAGGCTGCCGTGTAGGCAAACAATTAGATGTGGCAATGTAATTAAGAGGAGGGAGATGAGTGTGGTGACCCTGGAAGAAACAATGCCAAGCGTGAGAATCTAGGCAAAACACTTAAATGAATGAAGTCCACCAATGCATGAACAACTTTAGTTGCAAAATCATTACGGATGCTTAGCACCAACGAGTTAAGCACCTATGCATTGGGTGGCTTTAATTGCTATAGCTTTAATGTGTTTAGCACCTCATGTAAGCACCAATGCATTGGAAAAGGCCTTAGAGAGAGTAGGAAGTAGGAACCAATGTTCTAAATAGCTGGCTATAGCCCGAATATTGCCTTTGGAGGCCTAGCTCCATGGAGCTCGGTTTTGAAAAATTAAAATTCGTCAAATTTCATATTTTCTACGTTTAAAAAAAATATGAAAAAAATACAGATATACATGAAGGCATAACACACATGATATGTTGAAATGCGAGCTGTGCAAAAAAAGATAAATCTGAGGCTTTTTAATACATGATACTATCCATGAATTTGTCTTTTTTGTACAGGTCACATTTCAACGCATTTCATGCTGAAATTTACACACATACACATAACATACTTATTTACTTGCACACAAAAATTCAGATTTTTTAAAACCGAAAAGTTTGAATTTTGAAATTTCCAATAAAACAGGCTTTCATGGAGGCCGAGAGCCAAACGTTCCCGTTATGACCTCGATATAGCTTTTTGAGCAGGGTGCCGCTAAATGGTACTCATGTACAATAGTCCGCTAATAGCTATAGCTGATTTGAAGGACCATGCTATTTGACATAGCCTGCTATTTAAAACATTGGTAGCAAAGCCGGAGAATGAGATAAAGGGTGGAAGTTACAAAGTTACAATTATATATCAGTTGATCAAGCCTGACGTACCTGAGGTTTATTTTGAACTAGTATAAATGCACGTGCGTTGCAGCGGGCGAAAAAATTTACAGACATCAAAGAGCTCACTTTGCCCTCTGTAGTATAAAACGTGGACGGCAAAGAGAAAACTCAGCACACGGATCGATGACGTGGCACGAATCTGTGGCGCTCACATGCGCCTCTCTCTCTCTCTCACCATGCGCACCCCCACCGACCCCGGCTGACCCACCACCCACCCCACCTTGCCTTATCCTCTGCCCACCCTACTCTCTCGCAACGCACCAGAGCCACCCGCCTTTACGTCTTTCTCTCTCTGTCTCTCTCACCCCGAGCGCCGCCCGCGTCCGGATGCCGCCACGTGCAGTGGCGGTGCCAGCCTTACAAATCTGTGGGGTTAATGGAATTTTTAAGATTTTTTTCTTCATGATGAATAGTAAATGAACAGTAATTCTATGCTATTTTCCACAGCTTACACATAGATTCGCCGTTGATGCTACACATGACAGAATTGTAGTCTTCAATGAAGAAATTCTTTGTTTTTAGCATTGCACTCATGTTGAGCTTGTTCGAAATCAGGAGCCAAACACTACAGGAATCACTACACCATGACAAAAAATTAAGGGCAATTAACTACCGGGAATAAGCAAGAATTGGGGGCGAGTAACTGCCTGGAAAGCTTTATATGCCGGGCAATGATGTATAGATCAATGCATCTGCCGCGAATATGGAAGCTAGGTGGGCAGGCCATCTGCCGGCATCTTTTGGGGCGGCCCAATTGCCCCAAATTCATTTTGAGGGCGAACGCACTGCCCTTAACCAGTTGGCGCGGAATTAACGAATTGAGGCCCAAAAAGCGCGCGAGGCAAGTCGCGGGAGAATGAAAAATTAGAAGACACTGGAAGCCCACCGTGGCCTTTTCCCCCTCCTCTTTCCCCTTCTCCACACACTTCATCTCGAAAAAAACACATCTCGACGCTCTCCCTCCCTCAGCAGCCGCCCGCAATGCATCTCGCCGTCGCCGCCAAACCCTAGCGCCGCCGCCCCTCCGTCGACCCATCGCTGCCGCGCCCCCATCCCCTGCATCGACCCACCGCCGCCGCCCCTGCATCGACCCGGCGCCGCCGCCCCTATCCCCTGCATCCACCCACCGCCTTCATCCCCTGCATCGACCCACCGCCACCGAACCTGCATCGACCCACCGCCGCCGACCCCATCCCCTGCATCGACC
>NC_057812.1:673222343-673261325 GCF_018294505.1 Triticum aestivum
GACCCGGCGTCGCCGCCCCTGCATCCACCTAGCGCCGCCCCCCATCCTCTTCGTCCACACAGCAGGAGCATCCCCAATCCAGCCTGCCGCCCCTGCATCCACCCAGAACCACCGCCCCCATCCTCTTTATCCACGCCACAGGAGAATCCCCCAATCCAGCCGGCTGCACCAGCATCACGCAATCCAGCGCTGCCGCCCCAACCCCTCCATCACCCCACATAGATGTCCCAGTGTACAGGCAAAGCTAAATTAAAAAGATCTCAGCTTTGTGGGCTATACATACAAAAACTTTGATGCTGTGAAAGGATTAAAACATGCAGGTTTGTGTCTTTGACATAATTTTGTATGTTGTGAAATATGGCTGGATTGCAAGTATGGATTTCTTTTCTAGTGTTATTGGCATTTTCTCATATCATACTCATTATGTTTTGTAAACTTATAAATGACAGTTTTTCATAGTATAAACATGCTATTAGGTAGCTTCACCACTTGATGAAAAATAACCAGTATCTAAGTGGCATACATGCTGTTTATAATCCTTTGTTGTTTATTAATCTAGAAATGTTTGCAGATATGCAAAGGAGCTCATCACTAAAAAGGCCCTCTATTGGTGCTATATTCCCCAAGAACAACGCCTCCCGATATCCTTCGCCATCCTCGCCCCTGGTTCACCTCCTCTGCCACCTACTCGTCAACTGATCAGCAGGAGCAGCAATAGCCTGAGAGTCGCAGATAGAGGTTGCACTGAGTTCTGTTCTCTGTTTTCACAGGTCTGCATTTAGAACATGCACATTTTTCTTGCTGAGGTAGTAAACTTGGCTATGAGCTATGAGTCTAATAGAAGATCCTTGTAACTTGAACTGTCAGAACATGATTCCTAATTTATGCCTATCAGGTGCTATTTAGAGTATATGACTTGGTACTTTTGATTTAGTTTCATTAATGATCTGGATGATAAACTGGAAAAGTTTGTGGTACTTTTTGATATGCTAAATGTAAGATCATAACTGCATGCTAGTTGGTTATTGTTCTTCATCTAGGGTAATTATATTTTTACGCGTTCCAGGAACCAGCCTAAACCAGACTTTAAGGACAAGTTTAAGATCTAGGTTGGGAAGTGAAGAAGGTGTCAAGCTGCAGCCATCAATAATTGAACAAGTGCCACTTGCAGCTTCTGGTGAGATTCTTGATCATAAGACTTGATATTTTTTATATCATTGTGTGGTATCTTCTGATTTTAGTTTGAATACCTTGTAATTTGATTCTATCATTGCATGGTAATATTAGACTATATTTTGAATATTCGAGTGTTGCTCTGGTTTGTAATTATCGATTTGTGTTGGCTTGCGATAATTAGGCAAGGGTTCAAATTTAGTACAAGCAACTCGTGATGGACAAGAGTTGGATGGATCATGCTAGGTACAACATTAAGATGAACACGCTTTCCACTTTATATAATATTATCGAAGGATTATCTATTGATGAATCAATAATTGTAGGCATACAAAAACGTATATTTAAGGGGTCAAACAATTTATACAATTTGCATTTACCAATTCTGCTAGAGGGAGCAAGATATTATGTCCTTGTAAAATCTGTGTGAAGTGTGCATGGAAGGAATCTAGTGTTGTCTATGAGCACTTAGTATGCGATGGGTTCTTGGAAGGGTATAAAAAATGGTTGTATCATGGGGAGGGACCGTTATGCCTTCCACAACGGTGCGAGCCTGTCAAGTTTCAAAACGACGAGGTTGAAGATAAGGACATATTTGAGGTACTTGATGAGATACCTGAAATGCTTGAAGATATAGGACATGAATTTGGTGAAGTTGGGGATGGTGGTGGGAATGATGGTGACCTAAGGGAGGATGGAAGTGATCCAAATATAGAGGCCTTTCACCAATTATTAGATGATGTACGGCAACAACTTTATCCTGGGTGCACAAGCTTCTCAAAGCTACACTTTGTAGTTAGATTACTCCACACCAAATTTCTTGGGGGTTGGAGTGATAAGAGTTTTAACATATTGCTCGAGCTGCTTAATAAGGCCTTTCCAGGGGAGTCGCCACTTCCTAAGAACTTTCATGAAGCAAAGAAGATGATAAAATGCCTTGGACTAGGTTATGTTAATATACATGCATGTGAGAATGATTGCATATTATTTCGAAAGCAATATGCAAATGCAGACCAATTCCCTATATGCAAAACTTCTCGGTGGAAATCTGAAAAGAAGAGCCTTGATGGGAAACGTGTACACCAAGTACCAAGAAAGGTTCTTCGTTATTTTCCAATAAAGAAGAGGCTTCAGCGGCTGTTCATATCAAAGAAGAGTGCAATAGATGCAAGATGGCATGATGAAGGACGCATAAGAGATGGTTTAGTGAGGCATCCTGCAGATTCTCCTGCATGGAAACATTTTGATGTGACACATCCAAAATTTGCTGAAGATAGTCGCAACATTAGGCTAGCTATAACGGCAGACGGATTTAATCCCTATCGATCTATGTACTGTAGTAGCTATAGCATTTGGCATGTCATGTTGATCCCCTTGAATTTGCCTCCTTGGTTATGCATGAAGCAGCCAGATTTCATCCTTTCCTTATTAATTCCTGGCCCAAAGTCATCTGGGGAAGACATGGATGTCTATCTTGAACCACTTATTGATGATATGGTCAAAATGTTTGAAAAAGGGCGTTAGAACTTTTGATGCTTCTACAGGAGAGTCCTTTGACTTGCATGCTGCCATATTATACACCATTTCTGATCTCCCTGGTTTAGGTCACCTATGTGGATGTGTCACCTCTGGGGGATATGGTTGTCCAGATTGCCACTTGCACACTTGCTCTCTTCGGCTGGCAAAGGGCATGAAGAATTGCTATATGGGTCATAGAAGGTTCTTAGATGCAAACCATGAGTATAGGTTTGATGAAGAATCTTTTGATGGTATGGAGCTTCGAGAGGCACCTATACCACTTACTGGAGAAGAAGTTTTGGCTCTAACAGAAAATATGCATACTATTTTTGGAAAGAACCCCGTAGGAAAGACAAAGAAAAGGAAGCATAAGGATGGTGAACCAGTAATATGGAAAAGAAAATCCATATTCTTTAATTTACCATATTGGAAAGACTTGCTGCGGCCTTATAATTTAGATGCAATGCACATTGAGAAGAATGTTTGTGAAAACATAATGAACACACTTTTGGGCTTCGACGGAAAATCTAAAGATAATTTGAATTGTCGTCTTGATCTACGAGATCTAGGTATACGAGCTGATCTTCATCCTACTGACTTAGGAGAAGATTCATATTATGTACCTCCATCACTTTACTTAATGACCTCCGAGCAGAAAAAGCTATTTTGTGGAGTTTTTAAAGGGGCCAAGTTTCCTTATGGCTATGCTTCTGATTTGTATTACCACGTCCATGTTAATGAGAAAAAAATTACTGGATTGAAGAGTCATGCTAATCACATTCTCTTGCAAAATTTACTTCCATTGGCTGTTAGAGGAACATTGCCCGAGCACGTTGGCATTGCATTGACACGTGTGAGCAGATTCTTCAAGAAAATTTATGCACCCGTTATTTGTGTAAGTGATATGGAGAAGCTAGAGGAAGAAATTGCTGAGACATTAAGCATTCTTGAGACTATATTCCCTCCATCTTTTTTGGATCCTATGGTCCACTTAATGGTCCATCTTCCAGCCCAAGTGAGGCTTTGGGGGCCAGCAAAATACACCAACATGTTCCCAGTTGAAAGGTCAAATTCTGCACCTATTTGTTAGTATCATAAAAAAATCTTTTTATTTTTTTACGCTCATATGTGCTATGTCAATCATGTATTGGTTTTTGATGAGGTTAAAAGGATATGTTCGCACCAAGAGTCATCCAGAGGGGCCAATTGCAGAGAGTTATGTGTTTGATGAGTGTATCACTTTTTGTTCTCGTTATTTACAAGACTGTGAGACTAGATTTAGTCGACTTAATGCAAATGAGCTTGCTGGTCCTAGCAGCACTCCTAGTACTATGCCCTTCTTTGACAACACGGGTCGGCCTTTGGCTGGAAAACATGATGTGACTTTGGACAATAAAACATGGCTTCAAGCACATAGATATGTCTTATTTAATTATGATCATATTGAACCATACTTGAGGTCAGTTATGTCATATGTCAAACATTTGTTTTCATAGACTGAATTTTTCCCCCATATGTTACTCAAATTTGATTTAACTACTGCAGAAAGCATGCTGAGTTTTTGTCCTCAACCGGTCATCGAAATATTAGTCGCATCCAGCATGAAAAATTCCATGAGTGGTTTAAATTACATGTGGCAGAGCTAGTAGAGAATGGTGAAGAAGTGTCCGAAGAGATCCAAATTTTAGCGTCTGGACCCTTCATTGCTGCAAAAACATATAGCAGCTATACTATAAATGGGGTAAATTTCCACACAAGGTCCTACGATGATGGTAGGCGCAGCCAAAGTAGTGGAGTTGCTCTAGTTGCACAGACATCTACAAATGCTGAAAAACTTATAGTGGGGAGTAAAATATATTATGGTGTGATAACAGAAATTCTGGAATTAAACTATCAACACAAAGGAAATATCGTGCTATTTAAATATGATTGGTTTGACAACCGTGTACCAGACAAGTGGGTAAAAGTCGATAAATTTGGCATCACGAATGTGCAGGCTAAGCATTTATTTAACTCTGGTGAGAAATTGTCTGATGAGCCATTCATTTTGGCTTCGCAAGCAACTCAGGTGTATTATGTTGAACATACCACTGACAAAGATTGGTATAGCGTTGTTCAGTCTAAACCGGGAATCCTTTATGATATTTTTGGAAAAGGAAATGAGAACTTCGAGAAAGTTGATGAACATGTGGTTTTGTTCCCTGATTTAGATGCTAATGTAGATCTCCGGGTTGATCTTAAAAGTGCACGTCGTATCAGAGAAGATATAGATGGAACAATTGTTCGACAGGTCAAGAAGGATAAGTATGTAGTTTTTAGATTTTAATATTTCTGCAAAATACCTCTTCTAATTAATATTCATGTGTTCCTCTAGTTCAGATTGTTCATAAGACATCCTTTTTAACCAGTCTTGTAAGACTACATCTATGTTTTTGTATTTCAGATTGCATTAAACATTTTTCTAATTCAGATATTTTACCTTTTTTCAGGAAAAAGAATGGCAAACGAGGAGAAAGGGCTAATACTACTTCATATGAAGAAGCACGGGCAGAGACTCTAAGGCTGAACACAGGGAAGTTGCATCAATTAATTCCAAGACTTGCAGAGAAGTCTTCGCATGAACAAAACAACAAGACAAAGGTGATGGTAGCCTTCCAAGACTTGCTTGTGTGTTGATTCAACTATGCAGGTGTATGGTAGCTATTTAACAACATGTGCTTATCTGCAGAAAAGGCAACACACATCTAGTCAGTCAGCTCTTGAAATGCCTAGACGCATACTAAGATCGGACACCGCTAGAGCTGATTCTAGGCACGATGATGAAGACATGCAAGATGCTGCATTAGAAGAGAATGAAGATGATGTTAATGCAGCGACACAACATGGTAGGTAGTTCTATTTTTTTAGGCATTTAACCTTTTTCATTTCGGAGATCTAACTAATTCTTTTCTATGTTCATATAGATGGTGGTCAACAACAGAAGAAGCATGGACGCAGCTATACTAGAAAGGCCGATGTACGCTCAAGAGGGAACTAGCCACCAATTAGGCTAGAGATCAATAAGAAGGGACAACCTGTGGGGGACAATGCCACCGAGTTTGCAAATTTTATAGCCACACTGGTTAAAAATAGTGAGATAGTATCACTTGCCAAACCTGATTGGAGGTTGGTTGAGCCAAAGCAAAAGCTTTTATTGTGGAATACTTTGAAGGTAACTTCTGTGATGCATATATACAAAAATTTCTTATGGACTTATGTTGCATCCTCTAATTCATTGTTGAATTTTGGCAACTTGATAACCAGTTGTACTATGAAGTGGATGAAAGAGTTAAAGACTGGGTCATGGGAAGTGCTGCTAAGAAATGGAGAGATTTCAACTCAGATCTGAAGGCTTTGTATTTTCATGAAGAAAAGACTGACGAGGAGCTCCTTGCTGATTGTGATGCTAGAGTTCATGAAGATGACTGGAAATGGCTTATTGACCATTGGAGGACTGATGCGGCTAAGGTATGCTGCAAGATCATTGTCCAGTGTTCATTTTTGAAAAGCTCTAACTGTTGATCATGATCATTGTTTCTTGTACTTTAGCAACGTTGTGAGATAGGGAAGTTAAATCGCCAAGGGATGACCTTGTTTCATACAACTGGCAGCAAGAGTCATGCACGTGTTATTGAAGAAGAGGTACATTTTTGCTACTGTTTCCTACAATTCTTTAACCCATCTAAATATGTGTTGGCTCATAGAATAATAAATTGAATGTAGCACAAGAAGAATGGATATCCCCCACGTAGAGATGAAGAGGTTGTTATAACACACACTACTAAAAAAGGAGTTCCTTCCAATGCGGCAGCGGCACAAAAAATTGTATGTACTAAATAGCAAGTACTTTCATGTAGTTGAGCCATTTGTAGTGATGCTTATTTTTGTGGTTCCTCCTTGTAGAAAGAGCTAGAGAACAAAGCAAATGAACAACCGGAATTGTTAGAAAAAACCATAGAGCAAGGCGATCTTTTTTCGCATGTATTTGGAAAGGAGAGGAATGGATATGTTCGCTGTATAGGCATGGGGCCAAGTGCATCAGATCTACGCATGCCTGGAACTAGAAAATTGAAATCAACAAGGCTCCAACTGGCTGAGGAAGAATGTCGACAAGCTATGGAAGAGGCTGCACTTTTAAGGGAGCGTGTGGAAGCAACCGATCGAAAATGGACATTGTTATGAACGAAGTCCTAGAGATGAAAAATATGATGTTAGCTTCTCAGGCTAAAGAAAAGGAGCAATTCAGTCCACACTATGATTCCAATTCTGCACAAGACGAGGTGTTTTTTTGGCATTGTCCCCATTTGAAACCTTTATGAATAGTATAGTTATCTTTCCTTCTTTGCTAACTCGTATTGGCTTGGTGCAGTATATTTATGATGAAGGCGAAAATAGTGAGACTGGGTACATGGCTGCTGAAAAGGAGGATGGTCACGTGGTATGCATTGCTCAAATGAAAATGCATTATTTTAGTATTGTCAACTAGACTTTTTAAATAACGTCCAAAAAATTCTCTTTGGATGTAGATGTCAAATAGACCAATGGTAGAAAGTCAACCAAAACTCACACAACAGAAGAAGCAAGTGCTGGTCCAACAGATGAATCAACAACTAGATCATCAAAACACAACCGTCACTCAAAAGACTCCCCAAGTAAAAAAACTCTTGCTCCTAAAGATTTATTGCTTTATATTTGACACACATTTTTTGAAGTTTGGCTTATATATTGCTTGTCTCAGGTTGGACAGGATGTCATATTGTACTCTATCTCCCGCCCTTATAACATACCAGTGGCGAAGGCCACTATTCAGTCAATTGATAGGACGAAGATAGTGGCGGGTGCCGAACTTGGATCTCAATGTTCTGAAGTCGTAGTTAACATGGTGATGAAAAAGGATGCTATTTTGCAACGCCCTTATGGGAATGTGAGGACCATGGTGAATGCTCTCAGGCGATCTATTGCATGGCCTCGTAGATATGTAAAACTTCTTCCTGATCATGTCTATTTCAGAAGTTTGTTTCTCAAATTGCTTCATATTGACAATCCTATGTTTGCAGATTGAGGTTGTTCGTAAAGTTATGCAGAAGCAACCATGACAGCCCATAGCAGTCCCCACATCTTGAAGGTATTGCATGTTCTTAGAATTCTGGAATATTTTACACCTAAAGAAAAGATATGTTTCTCTTTTCACATACGGATGACTTATTATTTTTCTGAATGAAGCATGTGATTGAAAGTAGGAACCTAAAAGTTCTTTATTTTCTCCTGAGCAACTTGTACTTTCTATGTTTTTCCTAGTAGATGAAAAATGTGCCTACTTTCAAATACATGCTTAAGTCCTATTTTGAATCACAAACAGTAACTCTGTTTCTTAGATAATTCTGCAAACTCTTTCTGAAAGCAAGCAGCAAACTTTCCACCCTGTCGTGGTATTCTCACGGGGGGCTTGCGAGTCGACAGATGCCACAAGGGCTTAGTGTGAGGGTAAGACTGCTGCTGATAGGACCGGGAACGGGTATGCAAGTAGCGCGCGCTAGTTGACCCAGGTTCGGGGCTCTCCGGAGAGATAACACCCCTACTCATGCATGTCTGAGTATATCTGGTATATCTGGTACAGAGCTGCTCCTAGAGTCAGTGCCATAGGCATCTGGCCTCGTATATATGCGGGTGGCCGGATGAGCATGCAAGCTCTAGTAGCCGAATGGCACTTGGCCGTGGGTGTGTGCGTGAGAGTCCATGTGTCTCCTGATGGATGGAGCTAGCTTTTATAGTGTGAGGTAGGCATGGGTGGTGGTAGCGTTGGTTGTAAGCTACCTTGGGTAGCTTACAAACCAAGCTATGTAGTGGCATGGCCTAGGCATGGTGCATGTCATGCTTGTCCCCTAGGGTACTTTATAAATCAGTATCCAGGAGACACGGTACACTGTAGATGACATCACGGTATGGTTGTCTTGTCCGCGGTATGGCCGTCTCTTCAGGGTCTTGTCGGTGTCCGGTCGGGCTGCAGTTGGCAGCCGGCTGGTCGTTGCAGTCGGCCGGGCAGAGCTCTCTGGTGTGGTTGTTGGCGCAGTCGGCAGCCGGCTGGTTGGCGCAGTTGGCAGCCGGCTGGCTGGCACAGTCGGACTGAGGGGCTTTGCTAGCCCTGATGTCTTGAAATATCGTCTTGCCGTCCTCGGGGTACCCGTGGTCGATTACTCCGACACACCCTCATGGCATCAACACCATCTCCTTCTGATTTTGCACTGCCCCTGTTTTATTCTTGGGTACGGCCCGACACACTAAATAGGACGAACATGTACAAGAAAACAGAATGGTGGACACCCTGCATTGCCACTGGATTGCTAGTAATTGATCTCTGGCTGCAGTTTTTGAATGATCTATTTACTTAACAGCAATCAAGAGAAATTATACTGCACCAAACAAGATGGATATTGGTATATATTTATAGTGATTGGTTACATTGATTTTCCTAGTGATGCATACACAGTGCACAATCTCTTCTTATGAGTACATCCACACATTCTGTCTGTGCCTTGTGGAATGCATACAGGGTGACACACATGTGTCTCTTTCATTTGGTTGAGTCGATTTTCTTTTTCAGCTGATGCAACATATATGTTTGGAACATGTGTTCTTCTAAGCTGATCTATTTGGCCATTTCTTTTTTTTACAGGTCACCTGCATAATGCCTTTGCATCCACAAATGCGGTTTGTTTGGTGAGCTAAAGGATCTTCTGCTGGGATATGTTTACACCTAAAACCAGATTGTATACTTTGCGCTTTTGTCTATGATGTACTACTTTGAGTTGTGAACCTACAACTGTACGCATGTGTGCATGTAGACCTGATGGATAGTTGTGCTTTTGGCTGTCTTGTTACTGGACTTGTATGCCTGTGTGTGCATGTAGGCACACATAATGGATCTTTGTGCTAGCTTTTAGTCTCCTGGACTAATGATGTATGGATGATGGATTGCTCATAATTAGTATATGCACTATCTCTGAAGTGTGATGCTATCTTTATTACTGTATGCATGTGTGTTTTATATATAGATGGCACAAAATGGACTGAAGATAAATCATAGCTGTCGAAATACATACAATATGGGAGATTTGTGTGGTTGCAGTGAAGAAAAATACAGGCAGACTTACTGCCGGGAAATCTTCTAACTGCCCTATATAATCAGCCCGCCGGGGAAGATATGTATGCCGGTAATAGTGCTAACTGCCGGTAAAGGCAAGAACATGAAGGGCAAATATTCTGCCGGCGTATAGGGTAACTGCCGGGAATTCCTTTCCCCGACAGGACTTTCAAGGGCGGTTTGTAGTTGCCGGCAAAAGACTTTCCCGGCAGTTATTATGCCTCCAATGACATGTTTTCCCGGCAGATATTATGACCTCTAATTTTTGGTCATGGTATAGTGAAGTAGGTAATTTGCTGTCTATGAACTACATACGGCAAAGGCCAAAAAACATGCCGCAAAGATTTTGCCATCAGTAAGCGGACAACAAAGTGTGTCGGCAAAGGGTACTTTGCCATCAACTTTTCATCAGACAGAAGGCAAAGACTTTGCCGTCAGCCAATCTCAGTAACAAACGGCAACGAAACATCTTTGCCGTCAGCCGAACTACTTTACAGATGGTATAGTTTTTTGAATTCAATTTTTTAAGAGTGTATAAAAGATATGGGATGCAACTCAATTGTATTCCTCGGAGTTGGTCAAAATATATGGGATGCAACTCAAGTGTATTCCTCGGAGGTTGTTCACCATGTCAAAGAGACCCTGTGAAATGGTGAGTGAGGGAGTCCTGGATTAGGGGGTGTCCGGATGGCCGGACTATACCTTCAGCCGGACTCCTGGACTATGAAGATACAAGATTGAAGACTTCGTCCCGTGTACGGAAGGGACTTTCCTTGGCGTGGAAGGCAATCTTGGCGATACGGATATGTAGATCTCCTACCATTGTAACCGACTTTGTGTAACCCTAACCCTCTCCGATGTCTATATAAACCGGAGGGTTTTAGTCTGTAGGACAAGATACAGAACAACAATCATACCATAGGCTAGCTTCTAGGGTTTAGCCTCTCCGATCTTGTGGTAGATCTACTCTTGTACTACCCATATCATCAATATTAATCAAGCAGGACCTAAGGTTTTACCTCCATCAAGAGGGCCCGAACCTGGGTAAAACTTCATGTCCCTTGCCTCCTGTTACCATCCGGCCTAGACGCACAGTTCGGGACCCCCTACCCGAGATCCGCCGGTTTTGACACCGACATTGGTGCTTTCATTGAGAGTTCCTCTGTGTCATCGCCGTTAGGCTTGATGGCTCCTACGATCATCAATAGCGATGCAGTCCAGGGTGAGACCTTCCTTCCCGGACAGATCTTCGTCTTCGGCGGCTTTGCACTGCGGGCCAATTCACTTGGCCATCTGGAGCAGATCGAAAGCTATGCCCCTGGCCATCAGGTCAGATTTGGAAGTTTAAACTACACGGCTGACATCCGCGGGGACTTGATCCTCGATGGATTCGAGCCACTGCCGAGCGCGCCGCACTGTCACGATGAGCATGATCTAGCTCTGCCGCCGAACAGTGCCCTGGAGGCCACACCCACATCGGCTTCGACCCTTAATTCGGAGCCAACTGCGCCGATCGAGGATGGCTGGTTGGATGCCGCCTCGGGGGCTGCGATCCCAATGGCGATCGAGCCGAACACCAGCCCCGCACTCCGCGAGACTCGTGACTCCAAGGAGCCGGACTCCTCTCCAGACTCCGAACCCTCCGCGCCCCTGCCGATCGAATCCGATTGGGCGCCGATCATAGTTTACTGCCGCGGACATCTTTCAGCACTTGCCTTTCGGCGATATTCTGAAGACACTAAAGTCTCCCTCTTTATCAGGAGAGCCCTGGCCGCACTATGGTCAGCAGGGTTGGGATACGGACGATGAAGAAATTCAAAGCCCACCCACCACCCACTTCATAGCCACTGTCGACGACTTAACCGACATGCTCGAGTTTGACTCCGAAGACATCGACGGTATGGACACCGATGCAGGAGACGATGAAGAACCAACGCCTATTGGGCCCTGGAAAGCCACCTCATCGTATGACATATACATGGTGGACACCCCGAAAGAAGGAGATGGCGATGGAACAGCGGAGGATGACCCCTCCAAGAAACAGCCTAAGTGCCGGTGTCAGCGGCGCCGCTCAAAATCCCGCCAAAGCAAATATGGTGATTCCAGCACGGGAGATAATAATACTCCGGAGAGTGCCGAAGAAAACCCCCTCCAGCAAGATTCAGCATAGGAGGACGGAGAAGTAGCGCTCATGAGAGAGCGGCAGACAGAGAGGTCAAGGACGATAATTATATGCCTCCCTCCGAAGACGAGGCAAGCCTCGACGACGACGAATTCGTCGTGCCAGAGGATCCCATCGAGCAAGAGCGTTTTCAACGCAGGCTTATGGCCACGACAAGAAGCCTCAAGAAAAAACAGCAACAGCTTAGAGCTGATCAAGATTTGCTAGTCGACAGATGGACTGAAGTCCTTGCGGCCGAAGAGCATAAACTCGAACGCCCCTCCAAGAGCTACCCAAAGCGCAGGTTGCTACCCCAATTAGAGGAGGAAGCACTTAAACCTACATCATCAGCACTTGATACGGCCGACCGGCCACCTCGTGGCCACGACAGAGAGGCCTCTCAGCCCTCCACTCAAGCCGCACCCCGTACCAAGGCACGGGAAAATGCGCCAGACCTACGAGATATGTTGGAGGACAAGGCAAGGCAAACAAGATCGATCTACGGATCGTGTGGGTGCCCCACGACTCGAGACGGTAACTGTCACGCCAGACACAAATCTGGTAGGGCCGAACACAGTAGACAAAGCTCATTGGAGCTACGTCATGATATAGCCCAGTACAGAGGCGCTGCACACCCACTATACTTCACAGATGAAGTAATGGATCATCAAATCCCCGAGGGTTTCAAACCCGTAAACATCGAATCATATGATGGCACAACAGATCCTGCGGTATGGATCGAGGATTATCTCCTTCATATCCACATGGCCCGCGGCGATGATCTCCACGCCATCAAATACCTCCCACTCAAGCTTAAAGGACCAGCTCGGCATAGGCTTAGCAGCTTGCCAGCAGGATCAATCGGTTGTTGGGAGGACCTGGACGCCGCATTCCTCGACAATTTCCAGGGCACTTATGTGCGACCACCAGACGCCGATGACCTAAGCCACGTAATTCAGCAGCCAGAGGAATCGGCCAGGCAATTCTGGACACTGTTCCTAACAAAGAAAAATCAAATAGTCGATTGTCCGGACGCAGAGGCCCTAGCAGCCTTCAAGCACAATATCCATGATGAGTGGCTTGCCCGGCACCTTGGACAGGAAAAGCCGAAATCTATGGCAGCACTCACGACACTCATGACCCGCTTTTGCATGGGAGAAGATAGCTGGCTTGCTCGTAGCAACAATATGACCAAGAACCCTGGTAACTCGGATACCAGGGATAGTAGTGGCAGGTCGCGTCGCAACAAGCAGAAGCGCCACATTAACGGCGACAATGCTAAGGATATGGCAGTTAATGCCGGATTCAAAGGCTATAAATCCAGTCAGCGGAAAAAGCCATTCAAAAGAAATCCTAGGGGCCCATCCAGTTTGGACCGAATACTCGACCGCTTGTGCCAGATACATGGCACCCCCGAAAAGTCGGCCAATCACACCAACAGGGATTGTTGGGTGTTCAAGCAGGCAGGCAAGTTAAATGCCGAAAATAAAGACACGGGACTGCATAGCGATGACGACGAAGAGCCCCGGCGGCCGAACAACAATGGACAGAAGGGTTTTCCCCCACAAGTGCGGACGGTGAACATGATATACGCAACCCACATCTCCAAGAGGGAGCTGAAGCGCGCGTTAAGGGACGTATACGCGGTAGAGCCAGTCGCCCCAAAGTTCAACCCAAGGTCCTCCTGCCCGATCACCTTTGTTCGAAGGGACCATCCCACTAGCACCCATCATGGCGGATTCGCCGCATTGGTTCTAGACCCAATCATTGACGGATTTCATCTCACTAGAGTCCTTATGGACGGCGGCAGCAGCCTGAACCTGCTTTACCAGGATACAGTGCAGAAAATGGGCATAGATCCCTCGAGGATTAAGCCCACCAAAACGACCTTTAAAGGCGTAATACCAGGTGTAGAGGCCAACTGTACAGGCTCAATCACACTTGAAGTGGTCTTCGGATCTCCGGATAATTTCTGAAGCGAGGAGTTAATCTTCAACATAGTCCCATTCCGCAGTGGCTATCACGCACTGCTCGGGCGAACCGCATTCGCCAAGTTCAATGCGGTACCGCACTACACATACCTTAAGCTCAAGATGCCAGGCCCTCAAGGAGTAATTACGGTCAATGGAAACACCAAATGCTCTCTCCGAACGGAGGAGCACACTGCGGCCCTTGCAGCAGAAGTACAAAGCAGCCTCTCCGGGCAGTTCGCCAGTCCGGCCATTAAACGTCCGGACACCGTCAAGCGCGCCCGGAGTAACCTACAACAAGACCGCCTGGCACGTTTCGAGCAGGCGTAGCAATGCGGCCCCAACCCCAGCCCTCGCAAAAATGCGACACCAGTACTTCGCGTACATAGCTACGCTCTAGAACTACCATGGGTACAGGGGGAGGGGCACCATCACGGCACGCCCGAAACACGGCTTAAACCGCACCAGGGGCTGCCGATTTTTTAATTTTCTCTTACTTTCAGGACCCCACTCTTCGGAAGGCCTGTTCGGCAGTTCAATTGCCGCACGAACGATGCAAGAACCAGCGAAGCAGACAAGCCATGCCGCATTACGGAACTCCCAGGTGGTCTCTATCACGAGCAGTATACCTGTTTCGCATACCATTCCGCAGCCTGCCCCTGGAACGGACATGTTAAATAGTCCAACCTTTTGCTTATCGCATTATTTGTATCGTTCTGCCTTGCTCGCGGCCCTTTTTAATAAACAATGCATAGCTTTTGTCTCTCTTTACATTACTCTATTTTTTACAAATATATGTTCCTTAATGACATGTTGCACCCATACACTTTGGTACGGCCAAAATACGCCAGGGGCTTTAGTACCCCTCAATATGGTGTGAGAAGTCCGAACACTTTAACAAGTGCGGCACCCCGAACTTATAGCATTATATGCATCAGCTCCGAATCATGTCTTGGGTCAATAGTTGGGTTTGCCCGGCTCCTATGTTTTGGTGCCTTACGTTCCGCTGTGTCCGCTAAGGTAGCACTAGGAGAAATACTGCGATTGTGCCCCAGTTGAGCTGGGTCGAGCACCTCAGTAGAGAAAGCTAAAACTGACTGTCATGATGAAGCGAGAGCTGGTCGCTGTTCGAGAGGTTTTTCGAGTCCCTAAAGACTTATGCCGCTTAGAGCAAGGAGTCGGCTCTGTCCGGCCAAGGCGTGGATAGCGCCCCGAACTCAGTCTTCTGAATACCAGGGGCTTCGCCGAAATTTAAAATTATAGAATTCTATGGCTAAGTGAGAGTGTTCACGCATTATAGTCGGATTGCCTTGTTCGCTGTGCTGACCGTCTCCCTCGAAGGACCCAAACATGGGAAAAAGAGCGCTCAGGTTTATCCCCGAACACCCCAGCACTAGCGGCACGGGGGCAGAAGCCGACGACTCGCCATCTCTCAGAATTGATAAACAGCCGCACAGAAGGTAATATTTTAAATTCCAGCAGCATTGCTTAGCGCATAGGAACAAGTTTTCAGCGCACAAGACAAAACGAGCGAGTTTTACTCAAAAATTACATCCCTGGAACATTCATCCGCCACAAGGTGGGCACACTTCAGAACATCCGTATAATAATTCTCGGGCTTGCGATGCTCTTTCCCCGGCGGTGGCCCGTCCTTCACAAGCTTCTCAGCATCCAGCTTGCCCCAGTGCACCTTAACACAGGCAAGGGCCCTACGGGCACCTTCAATGCATACGGAGCGCTTGATGACTTCGAGCCTTGGACAGGCCCCCAGCCGCCGCACCAGCCCGAAATAGCTCCCAGGCAGAGCCTCTCCAGGCCACAGCCGAACTATGAGGCCCTTCATGGCCTGTTCGTCCGCCTTGTGGAGCTCGACCAGTTGCTTCAGCTGGTCGCTCCGGCCTCAGCATACTGAGACCAGAACACCTTCTCTGTCGAGCTGCCCTCCTCGGCTCGATAGAATACGGCGGCATCGGACACGCTATGGGGAAGATCTTTGAACGCTCCTGGAGAGCTCCGGATTCGGGTAAGTAACAAGTAACTCACGTTTATGTGTTTGCTTTGCATAAAGAATGCCTTACCCGCCGCTATCTTTTTCACCTCATCCAACTCCTGGAGGGTCTTCTGGGATTCGGCCTTGGCAGAATTGGCATTTTCAATAGCCATCGCGAGCTCGGATGCTCGCGTCTTTAAGTCAAGCTCCAAACTCTCATGTTTTTTCATGAGAGCCTGGAGCTCTTGCCGCACCTTGTCAACCTGGGCCTCATACTTCTCCCGCTCGGTGCGCTCCGTGGCCACCCTCTTCTCGGCCTCGGACAGCGCTTGCTTAAGGGTCGCCACCTCAGACATGGCCCCTACAATAGCCATGATAATCCTGTCATTTTTTGCAATTGCACTTTTTTATATATATTTAAAACAAGGTATTTCTTACCTTCCTTGTCCTCGAGCTGCTTCTTGGCACGCCCGAGCTCTTGCTTGGACTGCTCGAGGTTCTGCTTTAGTGTGTCCACTTCCGCAGTCAGTGCGGCGGATGCCAGCAAAGAAGCCTACATACGCATATTGACTCCTTTTTGTTAGACTCTTGCGAATTTTATTTGATCCTCTATTCGGCTTTTCTTCCCGAACGCCAAACAGAGCATCAGGGGCTACTATCTATGCGTTAATATTATTTACACATTCTTTACTTACCTCAAAGCCTGTTAAAAGGCTAGCACAAGCTTCAGTCAGTCCGCTCTTGGCGGACTGAACCTTCTGGACCACCGCACTCATAATGGTGCGGTGCTCCTCGTCGATGGAGGCGCCTTTGAGCACCTCCAACAGATTGTCTGGCGCCTCTGGTTGGACGGGGGTCACCGACACGGTGGGCTTGCTCCTCTTGGAAGGAGGTCGCCCGCCGGACTCTAGAACCCTTGAAGGTTCCGGAGCGGTGTCCAGCCTAGGGCCGAACTTGGAGCCCTGGGGGTTTTTATCCCCTTTACTCCTGGAGTCCGGGAGGTCGCTTTGCGGCGCCTCCAGGACCACCTCCTCCTGGCTTGGAACCTGTTGGGACAATACTTCGGCGTCGTCCGTAGGGCGGGGGGAGGTGGCCGTCGGAAGCGAATTCACATCCGATGAGTGGGCTGCATAATCATATTCGACATAAGGGAAAGCTGTGCAATAAAGGAATGCTATGAATTACTCTGGTATCTGGATACTTACGATTTCTCCAGGGGCTTGGCCCTGAGTGGCCACTCCTCTCCGCTGTCGTCGGCGTTGGTGGAGTAGTCCGGAGGAAGGGTTTTCCCCTTCTTGGACCCTTCGGCCTCCCCAGTGAGGGCGGCCTTCCTTTTCTTCTCTCCCCCCGCTGGAGGGGGATAGGTCTCTTCTTCCTCCTCCTCGTCTTCACGGGAAGAATGCGCCTTGGAGCCGTCGGATGATGAACCTGACACCTCCTGGCGCCGGGCACTTTTTCGAGTCCCCGTGGCCTTCTTCGTGGCCTTCTTCTCCAGCACCACATAGGGTGCCGGAACCAGCAGCTTCGCCAAGCGGGCATCGGCTGGGTCTTCGGGCAAAGGAGCCGGACAGTCGATCTATCCGGATTTCGCCTGCCAAACCTGTCAAAGGTAAGGGAGCTTAGATCCCGCATAGAGTTAAACTATGAAAAACTAATACCCTGTAAAATGTACAAACAACTTACCACGCTAGCGTGACGCTGCGCGCTGAATCCGCGATCCTCGGTAGCGGATGCAGGAGCCTCAGCGCCCTTGAAAAGCACCTTCCAGGCATCTTCGTACGTCATGTTGAAGAGCCTGCTCAGAGTTCGGTGCTGCGCTGGGTTGAACTCCCACAGACTGAAGGCCTGTTGTTGACATGGGAGGATCCGGCGGATGAGCATGACCTGGACTACGTTGACAAGCTTGAGCTGCTTGTCCACCAGGGTTTGGATGCATGTTTGCAGTCCAGTCACCTCTCCTTTGCTGCCCCATGACAGGCCCGTCTCTTTCCAGGACGTGAGCCGCGTTGGGGGTCCGGACCGGAACTCGGGGGCTGCGACCCACTCAGGTTCGCGCGGCCCGGTGATGTAAAACCACCCCGATTGCCACCCCTTTAGGGTCTCCACAAAGGAGCCCTCGATCCATAAGACATTGGGCATCTTGCCCACCATGGCGCCTCCGCACTCCTCCTGGTTGCCGCGCACCACCTTCGGCTTGACATTGAAAGTCTTGAGCCATAGGCCGAAATGGGGGCGGATGCAGAGGAAAGCCTCGCACACGACGATAAACGCTGAGATGTTCAGGATGAAGTTCGGGGCCAGATCATGGAAATCCAGGCCGTAGTAGAACATGAGTCCCCGGACGAATGGGTGGATAGGAAAGCCCAGTCCGGGAGGAAGTGGGGAAGGAACACTACCCTCTCATGGGGCCTTAGGGTGGGGAGGAGCTGCCCCTCTTCGGGAAGCCGGTACGCGATGTCGTTATACAAGTATCCGGCCTTCCTCAGCCTTTTGATGTGTCCCTCCGTGACGGAGGAGACCATCCACTTGCCTCCCGCTCCGGACATGGCTGGAGAAGGTTGAGGTGGGGAGTGCGGATTTGGGCACTGGAGCTCGAGTGCGCGAAAATGGATAGGCAAAGGAGGAAGAAGGCGTAGGTGAAAAGGTGGATCCTTATCCCCTTATATGGGTGGACGCAACTACATGTCCCCACCAGCCTGGTAAAACTCGCTTATCTCCAAGCACCGTAATCAATGGCGCGGTTGGGTTACCCACGCCCGTATTGATGAGAATCCCGAAATAAGGGGACACGATCTCTGCTTTAACAAGACGTGCCAAGGAAACCGCCTCGCATGACGCGCTGAGGTGGGATAATAAAACGATTCGAATAAAGGCTTGGCCGTGGTGCGTCACACTACGGAATACGTCAGCAGATTAGATTTGTGTAAATATTATTCTCTCTATGGCAACATGTGGAAACATATTTTGCAGAGCCAGACACTATCTTTGTGTTCAAAATCTTCTATGAAGTACTTGGAGGAGGAACCCGCCTTGCAATGCCGAAGACAATCTGCACGCCGGACTCGTCGTTATTGAAGCCTGGTTCAGGGGCTACTGAGGGAGTCCTGGATTAGGGGGTGTCTGGATGGCCGGACTATACCTTCAACCGGACTCCTGGACTATGAAGATACAAGATTGAAGACTTCGTCCCGTGTCCGGAAGGGACTTTCCTTGGCGTGGAAGGCAAGTTTGGGGATACGGATATGTAGATCTCCTACCATTGTAACCGACTTTGTGTAACCCTAACCCTCTCTGGTGTCTATATAAACCGGAGGGTTTTAGTCTGTAGGACAAGATACAGAACAACAATCGTACCATAGGCTAGCTTCTAGGGTTTAGCCTCTCCGATCTCGTGGTAGATCTACTCTTGTACTACCCATATCATCAATATTAATCAAGCAGGACGTAGGGTTTTACCTCCATCAAGAGGGCCCGAACCTGGGTAAAACTTCGTGTCCCTTGCCTCCTACTACCATCCGGCCTAGACGCACAGTTCGGGACCCCCTACCTGAGATCCGCCGGTTTTGACACCGACAGTGAGGAAGAGCCCCTTGATGATGCAAGCGTCCACGGCAAGCCACTCGTCGTCGTCCTTCATGTCGCGGAAGTCGACGCACCCGTCAACATTCTCGATGAGACGGTAGGAGCGGAACAAGAGCGTGAAGTAGGTGTGCCATGCATTGTAGGATGGCGAGTCGAGGTCGAGGACGACGGGCAAGTGATATTTGATGTGGAGCTCGTTGAGGCGGTCGGAGGTGAACATGGCGCCAGCGAAGGAATCAGCGTCGGATGGATCGGCCTTGGAGCGGGACATGGTGGCGGTGAGGGGGTTTAGGTGGTGGTTGGGGAGAAGATGGAGACCGAGGGTAGGGCAGGGGTGGCGGATACGAGGAGAGTAGCGGCGGCGGCTAGGGGCGGGGGGGAGTAGCAGCGGCTAGGGGGGGTGGGAGTAGTGGCGGTGGTGTAGGGTTTTGATACGTCTCAAATGTATCTATAATTTTTGATTGTTCCTGATAACCCACAAGTATAGGGGATCGCAACAGTTTTCGAGGGTAGAGTATTCAACCCAAATTTATTGATTCCACACAAGGGGAGCCAAAGAATATTCTCAAGTATTAGCAGCTGAGTTGTCAATTCAACCACACCTGGAAACTTAATATCTGCAGCAAAGTAATTAGTAGAAAAGTAATATGATAGTAGGGGTAACGGTAGCAAAAGGTAGCTGTACCAAAAGTAATGTTTTTGGTATTTTGTAGTGATGATAGCAATAGCAACGGAAAAGTAAATAAGCGAAGAACAATATATGGAAAGCTCGTAGGCAATGGATCAGTGATGGAGAATTATGCCGGATGCGGTTCATCATGTAACAATCATAACCTAGGGTGACACAGAACTAGCTCCAATTCATCAATGTAATGTAGGCATGTATTCCGAATATAATCATACGTGCTTATGGAAAAGAACTTGCATGACATCTTTTGTCCTACCCTCGATCCCGTGGCAGCGGGGTCCTAATGGAAACTAAGGGATATTAAGACCTCCTTTTAATAGAGTACCGGAACAAAGCATTAACACATAGTGAATACATGAACTCCTCAAACTACGGTCATCACCGGTAAGTATCCCGAGTATTGTCACTTCGGGGTTAACGGATCATAACACATAATAGGTGACTATAGACTTGCAAGATAGGATCAAGAACTCTCATATATTGATGAAAACATAATAGGTTCAGATCTGAAATCATGGCACTCGGGCCCTAGTGACAAGCATTAAGCATAGCAAAGTAATAGCAACATCAATCTCAGAACATAGTGGATACTAGGGATCAAACCCTAACAAAACTAACTCGATTACATGATAGATCTCATCCAACCCATCACCGTCCAGCAAGCCTACGATGGAATTACTCACGCACGGCGGTGAGCATCATGAAATTGGTGATGGAGGATGGTTGATGATGACGATGGCGACGGATTCCCCTCCTCGGAGCCCCAAACGGACTCCAGATCAGCCCTCCAGAGAGGTTTTAGCGCTTGGCGGCGACTCCGTATCGTAAAATGTGATGAATCCTTCTCTCTGATTTTTTTCTCCCCAAAACCAAATATATAGAGTTGGAGTTGAGGTCGGAGGAGCTTTAGGGGGCCCACGAGGTAGGGGGCGCGCCCCCACCCTCGTGTACAGGTGGTGGGCCCCCTGGCCTTCATCTTTTGCAAGGATTTTTTTATTATTTCCGAAAACTTGTTCCGTAAAGTTTCATGTCATTTCGAGAACTTTTGTTTCTGCACATAAATAACACCATAGTAATTCTGCTGAAAACAGCGTCAGTCCGGGTTAGTTCCATTCAAATCATGCAAGTTAGAGTCCAAAACAAGGGTAAAAGTGTTTGGAAAAGTAGATACGTTGGAGACGTATCAATTCCATGTTATTATATTATCTGTTTTGGATGTTTATGGGCTTTATTATGCACTTATATATTATTTTTGGGACTAACCTATTAACCCAGAGCCCAGTGCCAGTTTCTATTTTTTCCTTGTTTTAGAGTATCACAGAAAAGGAAAATCAAAAGGAGTCCAATTGACCTGAAACTTTACGGAACTCATTTTTGGAACGGAATCAATCCAGAAGACTTGGGGTGTACGTAAGGGAAGCAACGAGGAAGGCACGAGGCAGGAGGCGCGCCCACCCCCCTCGTGGGCTCCTCGTGGCCCCCCTGACGTATTTCTTCCTCCTATATATATCCATATACCCTAAAAACTTCAGGGAGAACAATAGATCGGGAGTTCCGCCGCCAGAAGCCTCCGTAGCCATAAAAAACCAATCCAGATCCGTTCCGGCACCCTGCCGGAGGGGGAATCCCTCACCGGTGGCCATCTTCATCATCCCGGCGCTCTCCATGACGAGGAGGGAGTAGTTCACCCTCGGGGCTGAGGGTATGTACCAGTAGCTATGTGTTTGATCTCTCTCTCTCTCTCTCTCTCTCTCTCTCTCGTGTTCTTGAGGTGATACGATCTTGATGTATCGCGAGCTTTGCTATTATATTTGGATCCTATGATGTTTCTCCCCCTCTACTCTCTTGTAATGGATTGAGTTTTCCCTTTGAAGTTATCTTATTGGATTGAGTCTTTAAGGATTTGAGAACACTTGATGTATGTCTTGCGTGGGATAACCGCGGTGACAATGGGTTATTCTATTGATTCACTTGATGTATGTTTTGGTGATCAACTTGCGGGTTCCGCCCATGAACCTATGCACAGGGGTTGGCACACGTTTTTGTCTTGACTCTCCGGTAGAAACTTTGGGGCACTCTTTGAGGTTCTATGTGTTGGTTGAATAGATGAATCTGAGATTGTGTGATGCATATCGTATAATCATACCCACGGATACTTGAGGTGACATTGGGGTATCTAGGTGACATTAGGGTTTTGGTTGATTTGTGTCTTAAGGTATTATTCTAGTACGAACTCTTGAATAGATCGATCCGAACGAATAACTTTGAGGTGGTTTCATACCCTACCATAATCTCTTCGTTTGTTCTCCGCTATTAGTGATTTGGAGTGACTCTTTGTTGCATGTTGAGGGATAGTTATGTGATCCAATTATGTTATTATTGTTGAGAGAACTTGCACTAGTGAAAGTATGAACCCTAGGCCTTGTTTCCTAGCATTACAATACCGTTTGTGCTCACTTTTATCATTAGTTACCTTGCGGTTTTTATATTTTCAGATTACAAAAACCTTTACTACTATCCATATACCACTTGTATCACCATCTCTTTGCCGAACTAGTGCACCTATACAATTTACCATTGTATTGGGTGTGTTGGGGACACAAGAGACTCTTTGTTATTTGGTTGCAGGGTTGTTTGAGAGAGACCATCTTCATCCTACGCCTCCTACGGATTGATAAACCTTAGGTCATCCACTTGAGGGAAAGTTGCTACTGTCCAACAAACCTCTGCACTTGGAGGCCCAATAACGTCTACAAGAAGAAGGTTGTGTAGTAGACATCAGGTTTGGGGGGAGATGGCGGCTATGGGAGGGAGTAGCGGTGGTGGCGTAGGGTTTGGGAGGAGGCAGCGGCGGCGCTAGGGTTTGGGAGGGGTGGCAGTAGCAGCTACAGGGAGGAGCGGCGACTGCGTGGAGCGGAAGCGAGGGAGATCATGATGAAAATTGATACCATGTAGAAAAGATATGGGATGCAACTCAATTGTATTCGTCGGAGTTGGTCACAATATATACACGAGATGTCTTGCGTGACAAACCAACTAATCCTACCATATCTCTAGAAGTCAACTATAGAAGGCTAGAGACTATAGAAAGATTAATACATATATGTGACGTTCAACAACGAGAACACATAATCATCAAATCATTTTCCATGACATTCTTTATAAATCAATTTACACAACAAATATACTATAATCGGTTCACAGGACACCTCACCATCAAAAATTCGCTGGACAACATTCTTTATAAATGAATTTACAGAACTCAGCATCAACATCCCCGCAAAATAGACATTTTTAACAATCGACTTACACATCCATGCTACAAAGAAAGAGGGCTCGGGAACTCTGCCGCCCTGCTACAGACTGCACCTGGCATGGGTAAGCGCCCGTAGGCACCCGCTCGGCATCCTACACCAGATGGGGGCGAGCGATAGCGTCCTCCGCGTCCAGTGCTGATCCCTGCGATGGCTGGTGGTGCGGGTGGAGGCGGGCTCCGGCGGTCTGATGGCGAGGGCGGAGGTGGGCACACGCGAGCGGTGGCACGCGGCCACGGGCGGAACCGGGCGGCACCCGATCGCACGGGCAGAGACGTGCTCCAGTGGGCAGATGCGGGCAGAGGTGGGGCCCTTGTATCTGGGCGGAGGTAGGCGCACGGCTGTGCATGGACGCGGGCGGAGGCGACCAACGGCTGGCAGACGCGAGCGGAGGTGGGCTCTGGTGGGCTGACGCGGGCGGAGGCGGGGGCGCGTGGCGGTGTGCGGACACCGGCGGAGGCATGGGCGTAGCATGTATGTCCTACTTGGATGCCTTCTTTTCATGGGATCCAGCATGAAATGGATGAACTCAAGGGGCTGGTAGGTGTTCCAATTCCTCTTAAACCCATTATTTTGGCTTCTTGGGCAATTTGGACAATTGGAAATGGCTACATTTTCAAGGGTTTGACCCCCAATCTCTACAGCTACAGAAAAATGTTTAAAGAGGAACTCAAGTGGATCTTGCTGAGAGTTAAGACGTGGTCTTACCACAACTTTGAACCATGGGTTAACTCTTTTAGATAGTGCACCATTGGGTTTTGTTGTGGTTGTTGTATCGCTCTCCTTTATTTTCTTTGGCTCATTTCTTTGTTCCTTTCTAATTTTTTCTACTTGTATAACATGAATAGCTTCTTTTTTTGTTTGAGGAACTCTCTTTTGTATTCTTTTTCTAGAAATCAATAAAAAAAATACAAAGTAGAGTCCTGTTGTTTCCCTAAAAATGTACAAAAAAATTGTTATATGCATTTTTTTAATAATTGTATCCCCTCATGTACGAATACACCATGGGCTTGGTTCAACAATATTTCTCGTGATAATCCCACTTCATGTCTACAGTCGATTTGTTGAATTGATTTTATCTAGAATTTGATGAACTGGGTAGCCGTGGTGGATTAGTACTGTAAAAAACTCCAAGCTGGAAAAAGTTGAATTGATTTTTTACCAACGCATAACCATTGATTGCCATGCGCGACATATGTCTTCGTCGTCCCCGCCCAACACAACAAGAGCCCGCACACCCTTCCACCACGACTTATAGCAGCCCATCTGAAGGATCAAACATATGTTAAATGTCAACCAAACGGGGCGGGTGAAGTTATTGAGTTCATCATGCATATGGATCCATCACCCACTCTGGGTTCAGTGTTTCATCACCAACTCATCGTGCTTGGAGAGAGTAGGAAGTACTCCCTTCGTCCTTGAAAGAGTGTACTTTCAACTTTGTTGGGAAGTTAAATGTTTTTATGTTTGATAATACGTCTCCGTCGTATCTATAATTTTTGATTGTTCCATGCCAATATTCTACAACTTTCATATACTTTTGGCAACTTTTTATACTATTTTTGGGACTAACATATTAATCCAGTGTCCAGTGCCAGTTCCTGTTTGTTGCATGTTTTTTGTTTTGCATAATATCTATATCAAACGGATTCCAAACGGGATAAAAACTAACGGAGATTTTTTTTGGAATATATATGACTTTTGGGAAGAAAAATCCACGCGAGACGGTGCCCGAGGTGGCCACGAGGCGGGGGGCGCGCCTGCCCCCGTGGGCGCACCCCTGACCCTCGTGGGCCACCCGTAAGACGGTTGGTGCCCTTCATTCACCGCAAGAAAGCTAATATCCGGATAGAGATCGTGTTAAAATTTCAGCCCAATCGGAGTTACGGATCTCCGGGAATATAAGAAACGGTGAAAGGGAAGAATCTGAGAACGCAGAAACAGAGAGAGACAGATCCAATCTCAGAGGGGCTCTCGCCCCTCCCGTGCCATGGAGGCCATGGACCAGAGGGGAAACCCTTCTTCCATCTAGGGAGGAGGTCAACAAAGAAGAAGAAGGACGGGGGCTGATACGTCTCCGTCGTATCTATAATTTTTGATTGTTCCATGCCAATATTTTTCAACTTTCATATACTTTTTGGCAACTTTTTATATTATTTTTGGGACTAACATATTGATCCAGTGCCCAGTGCCAGTTCCTGTCTGTTGCATGTTTTTGGTTTCGCAGAATATCCATATCAAACGGAGTCCAAACGGTATAAAAATGGACGGAGCTTATTTTTGGAAAATA
This sequence comes from Triticum aestivum, assembly GCF_018294505.1. Lineage (NCBI taxonomy): Eukaryota > Viridiplantae > Streptophyta > Magnoliopsida > Poales > Poaceae > Triticum > Triticum aestivum. The sequence goes on from NC_057812.1 coordinate 673,248,210, forward strand.
TGGAAAATTCGGAAGGAAAATCAACGCAAACCAGTGCCCGAGGTGGTCACGAGGCAGGGGGCCCCCCCCCTAGGGCGCGCCCCCTACCCTCGTGAGCCCACCATAAGGCGGTTGACGCTCTTCTTTTGCCGCAAGAAAGCTAATATTCGAAAAACAAATCACGGCGAAGGTTTCAGGCCAATCGGAGTTGCAGATCTCCATATATATACGAAACGGTGAAACAGAGCCAGAACAGAACGCGGAACCAGAGAGAAACAGAGAGATAGATCCAATCTCGGAGGGGTTCTCGCCCCTCCCATACCATGGAGGCCAAGGACCAGAGGGGAAACCCTTCTCCCATCTAGGGAGGAGGTCAAGGAAGAAGAGGAAGAAGGGGGCCCCTCTCCCCCTCTCCTCCGGTGGCGCCGGAAAACCGTCATGGCCATCATCATCATCACCGCCATCTTCACCAACATCTCCATCACCTTCCCCCCTCTATCTACAGCGGTCCACTCTCCCGCAACCCGATGTACCCTCTACTTGAACATGGTGCTTTATGCTTCATATTATTATCCAATGATGTGTTGCCATCCTATGATGTCTGAGTAGATTTTCATTGTCCTACCAGTGGTTGATGAATTGCTATGATTGATTTAATTTGCTTGTGGTTATGCTGCTGTCCTTTGGTTCCCATCATATGATTACGCGCGTGGATCACACCCTAGGGTTAGTTGTATGTTGATATGACTATGTATTGGAGGGAAGAGTGACAAAAGCTTCAACCTAGCATAGAAATTGATGCATACGGGATTGAAGAGGGGCCAACATATCTTAATGCTATGGTTGGGTTTTACCTTAATGAACATTAGTAGTTGCGGATGCTTGCTAATAGTTCCAATCATAAGTGCATAGAATTCCAAGTAAGGGATGACATGTTAGCAGTGGCCTCTCCCACATAATACTTGCTATCGGTCTAGTAAAGTAGTCAATTGCTTAATGGACAATTTCGCAACTCCTACCACCACTTTTCCACACTCTCTATATTTACTTTAGATGCTTCTTTACCTTAACAGCCCCCAGTTTTATTTTCGTGCTCTTTACTTTCTTGCAAGCCTTTCCGAAAACACCTACAAAGTACTTCTAGTTTCATACTTGTTCTAGGTAAAGCGAATGTCAAGCGTGCGTTGGGAATATTTCTTCTACCTTTAGCTCCTCGTTGGGTTTGACACTCTTACTTATCGAAAACCGTTGCGATCCCCTATACTTGTGGGTTATCAAGACCTTTTTCTGGCGCCGTTGCCGGGGAGCAATAGCGTGGGGTGAATATTCTCGTGTGTGCTTGTTTGCTTTATCACTAAGTAATTTTTATTTGTTGTTCTTAGTTGTTTTCTATCTTTAGTTATGGGTAGGAAATGCAAAATACCAAAAAAATTAGTTGTACCTACTGAACCAATGGTTGAAGAACCACTCAAAATCTATCACACTACTGAAGCTTTTTGCTTGGATCATCTTCGATCCCTTTGTGCTCGTGCCAAAACCCCAACTAGCTTAGTTGAGGGCAAATCTTTAGATGAGCATGCTTGTTATGTGCGACACCGTATATCTGAAAAAGGGAAACTATTATGGAGTCAAATTCAACGTTTGAAATGCTATGCTTGGAATTTATGTGAAATATATGATTTTACTTGTTGTTCTGAAAAACCTAAGAAACACCTTCCCTATCAATGTGAGTTTAGTAATAATGGAATCGTATCTTCGTATGCTAAGGGTGTTTATAATTACTATGATGTTCAACAAATTGAAGAATTTGTTGCTTTTAAGGGTGCTTCTGAAATTGCTTCTTTGATTGAAAAGTATGATGCTACTCTTCACAAATCTAAATTTTTTGCCATACTTGAATATTGTTATGAGAATTATGCTTCTAATGCTTATGTTAAACTATATATTGAGGACTACTCCGTTGTCCAAGAAGAGACTAATATTTTGCAGGAGTCTATGGAAGAAGAAATTGATGAAATTGTGAGCTCATTGGATGAAAAAGATGAGGAGGAGAGCAAAGAACAAAAGGAGGAAGAGCGGATTGATCACCCGTGCCCACCTTCTAATGAGAGTAACTCTTCAAATCATACATTGTTTAATTCCCCTTCGTGCTTACCGAAGGATGATTGCTATGATGACTGTTATGATCCCATTGATTCTCTTGAAATATCCCTTTTTGATGATGCTTGCTATGCTTGTGGCCAAGATGCCAATATAAATTATGCTTATGGAGATGAACTTGCTATAATTCCTTATGTTAAACATGAAATTGTTGCTATTGCACCCACGCATGATAGTCCTATTATCTTTTTGAATTATCTCGATTATACTATATCGGAGAAGTTTGCACTTATTAAGGGTTATATTGATGGGTTGCCTTTTACCGTTGCACATGATGATTTCGATAAATATAATATGCATGTGCTTGCTGCTCCTACTTGCAATTATTATGAGAGAGGAACTATATCCCCACCTCTCTATGTTTCCAATATGATAAAATTGCAAGAAACTATTTATACTATGCATTGGCCTTTACTATGTGTGCATGAATTGTTCTTTTATGACATGCCGATACATAGGAAGAGAGTTAGACTTCGTCATTGCTTGATATATGTTGCTTTGTGCTCACTACTAAATTACAAATCATTGTTAATTAAAATTGGCTTTGATATACCTTGGGATCCGGGTGGATTCACTACTTGAGCACTATATGCCTAGCTTAATGGCTTTAAAGAAAGCGCTGCCAGGGAGACAACCCGGAAGTTTTAGAGAGTAATTTATTTCTGTTGAGTGCTTTTATATAGTTTAAAAACAACAAAAATAAAGAGGGGAACCCAAAACTTTTTCAAAAAGGAAAGCGAAAGTGAGAAAGACAAGCATTGTTGAAGTGGGAGAGCTCCTTGAAATTTTTTCATGCTCACGGCAACTTTGTGAATCTTGATTACAGAAACTTTTCAATAAAAATAATTATCCCCTCGTACAATTCCATTGTATTATAAAAATAATGTGCCAAGGTTTGCCTTTAGGATGTTTACATTTGCTTGATGGTTTGTACGGTGCAGGACAGAAACTTTGGCTATAGTGCGCGATTTTACATTTTTATCTGGAACGTCAAATGGTTCTGATTCTTTTTGCACTGCCTTCCTATACACATTGTTTATTTTTCCTAATTTTGGTAGAATTTTTGAAGTATCAGAAGTATGGTGAATGTTCAGATTATTACAGACTGTTCTGTTTTATACAGATTATGTTTTTGATGCATAGTTTGCTTGTTTCGATGAACCTATCAATTTATATCAGTGGATTAAGCCATGAAAAAGTTATACTACAGTAGACACAATGGAAAAACAAAATATGAATTGGTTTGCAACAATACTAATAGTAGTGATTTGCTTTATTATACTAACGGATCTTACCGAGTTTTCTATTGAAGTTTTGTGGGGATGAAGTGTTCGATGATTGAGAAGGCTTCGATGTGAGAAGAAGGAAGAGAGGCAAGAGCTCAAGCTTGGGGATGCCCGAGGCACCCCAAGTAAATATTCAAGGAGACTCAAGCGTCTAAGCTTGGGGATGCTGGGGAGGCATCCCCTCTTTCTTCAACAAATATCGGTATGTTTTCGGATTCGTTTCGTTCATGCGATATGTGCAAGTCTTGGAGCGTCTTTTGCATTTAGGTTTTTCTTTTTCTTTTTATGCACCATGCTGGTATGAGATAGTCCTTGGTTGATTTATAGAATGCTCTTTGCACTTCACTTATATTCTTTGAGTATGGCTTTATAGAATGCTTCATGTGCTTCACTTATATCATTTGAAGTTTGGATTGCCTGTTTCTCTTCACTTAGACAACCGCCATTTGTTGAATGCTCTTTTGCTTCACTTATATTTGTTAGAGCGTGGGCATATCTTTTGTAGAAAGAATTAAACTCTCTTGCTTCACTTATATTTATTTACAGAGATGACAGGAACTGGTCATTCACATGGTTAGTCATAAAATCCTACATAAAACTTGCAGATCACTGAATATGATATGTTTGATTCCTTGCAATTGTTTTGCGATATAAAGATGATGATATTAGAGTCATGCTAGTGGGTAGTTGTGGATTGCAGAAATAATTGTGTTGAAGTTTATGATTCCCGTAGCATGCATGTATGGTGAACCGTTATGTGATGAAGTCGGAGCATGATTTATATATTGATTGTCTTCCTTATGATTGGCGATCGGGGACGAGCGATGGTCTTTTCCTACCAATCTATCCCCCTAGGAGCATGCGCATAGTATTTTGTTTTGATAACTAATAAATTTTTGCAATAAGTATGTGAGTTCTTTATGACTAATGTTGAGTCCATGGATTATACGCACTCTCGCCCTTCCACCATTGCTAGCCTCTCTAGTACCGCGCAACTTTTGCCGGTACCATAAACCCACCATATACGTTCCTCAAAACAGCCACCATACCTACCTATCATGGCATTTCCATAGCCATTCCGAGATATATTGCCATGCAACTTCCATCATCATCATATACATGACTTGAGCATTCATTGTCATATTGCTTTGCATGATGTTTTCATGGCTTGTCCATTTTTTGATGTCATTGCTACGCTAGATCATTGCACATCCCGCTACACCGCCGGAGGCATTCATATAGAGTCATATCTTTGTTCTAGATATCGAGTTGTAATGTTGAGTTGTAAGTAAATAAAAGTGTGATGATCATCATTATTAGAGCATTTCCCCAGTCAGGAAAGGATGATGGAGACTATGATTCCCCCATAAGTCGGTATGAGACTCCGGACTTTACAAAAAAATAAAAGAGGCCAAAGAAGCCCAAATAAAAAAAGGGAAGCCAAAGAAGCCCACCAAAAAATAATAATAATAAAACAAAAAATGAGAGAAAAAGAGAGAAGGGGCAGTGCTACTATCCTTTTTCCACACTTGTGCTTCAAAGTAGCACCATGTTCTTCATATAGAGAGTCTCTTGAGTTATCACTTTCATATACTAGTGGGAATTTTCATTATAGAACTTGGCTTGTATATTCCGATGATGGGCTTCCTCAAATGCCCGAGGTCTTCATGAGCAAGCAAGTTGGATGCACACCCACTTAGTTTCAGTTAGAGCTTTCATACACTTATAGGTCTAGTGCATCCGTTGCATGGCAATCCCTACTCACTCACATTGATATCTATTGATGGGCATCTCCATAGCCCGTTGATATGCCTTGTTGATGTGAGACTATCTTCTCCTTTTTGTTTTCTCCATCATCATATTCTATTCCACCTATAGTGTTATGTACATGGCTTACACTCATTTATTGCGTGAAAGTTGAAAAAGTTTGAGAACGTCAAAAGTATGAAACAGTTGCTTGGCTTATCATCGGGGTTGTGAATGATGTGAATATTTTGTGTGGTGAAGATGGAGCATAGCCAGACTATATGATTTTGTAGGGATAACTTTCTTTGGCCATGTTATTCTGAAAAGACATGATTGCTTTATTAGTAAGCTTCAAGTATTATTGTCTTTATGTCAAAAGATATATTATTGCTTTGAATCACTCGTGTCTTAATATTCATGCCATGATTAGACATACGATCAAGATTATGCTAGGTAGCATTCCACATAAAAAATTATCTTTTTTGTCATTTACCTACTCGAGGACGAGCAGGAATTAAGCTTGGGGTTGCTGATACGTCTCTGTCGTATCTATAATTTTTGATTGTTCCATGCCAATATTATTCAACTTTCACATACTTTTTGGCAACTTTTTATATTATTTTTGGGACTAACATATTGATCCAGTGCCCAGTGTCAGTTCCTGTATGTTGCATGTTTTTGGTTTCGCAGAATATCCATATCAAACGGAGTCCAAACGGGATAAAAACGGACGGAGCTTATTTTTGGAAAATATGGAAAATTCGGAAGGAAAATCAACGCAAACTAGTGCCCGAGGTGGTCACGAGGCAGCCCTCCCCCCAGGGCGCGCCCCTACCCTCGTGAGCCCACCGTAAGGCGGTTGAAGCTCTTCTTTTGCCGCAAGAAAGCTAATATTCGAAAAAATATCACGGCGAAGGTTTCAGGCCAATCGGAGTTGCGGATCTCCATATATATATATATATATATATATATATATATATATATATATATATATATATATATACGAAACGGTGAAACAGAGCCAGAACAGAACGCAGAACCAGAGAGAAACAGAGAGATAGATCCAATCTCGGAGGGGCTCTCGCCCCTCCCATGCCGTGGAGGCCAAGAACCAGAGGGGAAACCCTTCTCCCATCTAGGGAGGAGGTCAAGGAAGAAGAGGAAGAAGGGGGCCCCTCTCCCCCTCACCTCCGGTGGCGCCGAAAAACCGCCGTGGCCATCATCATCATCACCGCCTGATTAAGCTATGTACCTAGGGTAGGGTCCTGGACCTAACCAGCATACCCTCCCCAAGGACATCTTTACAAAGAATTAGAAGCAGTCAAAGAGAAATCATCATCCACTCGACTGCGGAGATGCGCTCACTCGACCACCTTGAAGACACTCGACCACTAGAAGATGAGGAACCCTCCACTCTGCAACGGTTAGGACTTAAACCATAGCATTATGAGCATTTATGACATTTTACTGTGGACGTTACCAATAACGCCTTTCCTTTATGAGCATTGAACCCTGTGTAATGGAGGGGAGCTGGGGTCCTGGTGCACTCTATATAAGCCACCCCCCTCCCTTGGGACAAGGGTTCGCACTTTTTTGTAAACCCACACACACACATATAGTCCAGTCGACCGCCTCAGGGAACCGAGACGTAGGGCTGTTACTTCCTCTGAGAAGGGCCTGAACTCGTAAAACTCGTGTGTACAACTACTCCATAGCTAAGATCTTGCCTCCTCATACCTACCCCCCAGTCTACTGTCAGTCTTAGATCCATGATAGTTGGCGCCCACCGTGGGGCAGGTGTCTTAGCGACTTATTGGAGAAGTTGCAATTTTTTTCGACCCCCATCATCATGGTTCCAGGCGGAAGTTTGGCTGAGGGCCGCGAGATCCGTCTCGGCGCGCTCGTGTTTGTCGCTGACGACTCCGCTTGGCTTCAGGAGGCACCACTCGACGTCGACGCGCTCCCCGCCCGCGGGGCGACACACTTTCATGCGTGCGTCCGCGGCGTCCTCCTGCGGCAACCATCGACCCAGTACCATTCGATTCCAACGGCTTTCCCCCTCCCTACGACCCATCGGAGCAAGCGCACCGGCCGGTTGAGGATTCAACGGTGGGTGAAGCATGCGGTGGCCCGCCAGTCGGCCATCCCTCAAGTCGCGGCGCTCGAGCCCGACGAGTCTCTCTAGGGCCTGTTCGATCTGTCGACTGGCTCCGTAGAGACTGCATCCGAGTGCGGCAGCAATAACTCGGCAGCGGAAGTCCTGATGGTCAATGGACCACGCGGTCCTCCTGGCTTCGATCGTGAAGACGAAGGTGACGGGAATGGCGATCCGTCGCGCGTTCACGAGGAGTACTGCCCCGAGCCTCTCTCCTCGCAGCAGAGAGAAGAACTTCGTCGCCGAAACATGGATGCCCTACATACTCCAATAGTTGGAGAAACGTCCGAGGCCCAGGCCTTGGAACAGGCTCGCTTGGCCAATCTAGCTGAGTGCACTCGGCTGGAGAACCTACAGCGCGCACTCGACGATCGCGCTCGTCAGCATGCTCCTGAGTCCAGCCGACGCCAACTTTTTCCACCTCCGGCTCAGGTATACCGGCACCGATCCAAAACCTAGCAGCTACTGCCCGGATAGCAGAGTCGATTCAACCTTCCCAGTCAGAAGCTGGCCGAGGTCTGGCGCAGATCAGGGCCTTGCTCCGGGCAGCAGGAGAGCAGAATACGACCGTGTCTCAGTCGCGGGATAGGATCCATAGCAGATCTGTGGCTGCAGATATGGTCCAATCGGCCCATAGCCCGAGATCGCCCCCGAGGCGTGAGGGACGTGGAGAGCGGCGTGATCAGTACACAAACCAGGAGCAGTATGATCGTCGAGCCGATCGCGATGGTCGCCGTCGAGTGCCCACGCTTCCTCCAAGGAGTGGGTCGTACGTGCCGCGGCCACATGAAGACAGGCGCCCTAACAACATCGGAAGGGGTATTCCAGTCGACCCCAGAGAGCCAGACTTTGATGCGAGATCTATTCTCGTACAAGGCTTGGTCGACAGAAACAGAGCTCACCGAGATGGCCATGACAGAGTCCCGCAAACCAGCAATAGGGTGCATGTCTCTGGCCCAGAGTGCTTTAGCAGAGCTATCAGAGCTGCAGTGATTCCCCCCAACTTCAGGTTGGCGACTGGAGTCAGTAAGTTCACTGGAGAGTCCAAGCCTGACACCTGGCTCGAAGACTACCGAGTGGCTGTCCATATTGGTGGCGGCAATGATGAGGTGGCCATGAAACACCTTCCTCTGATGTTGGAGGGCTCGGCTAGGGCGTGGCTGAATCAGTTGGCACCTGGCAGCATCTATACTTGGGAAGATCTCGCCCGAGTGTTTGTCAGAATGTTTGAGGGTACTTGCAAGCGGCCAGCAGGTTTGACAGAATTACAGTGTTGCGTCCAAAAACCGAATGAAACTTTGAGAGATTATATCCAGAGGTGGATCACCCTGCACCACATGGTGGAAGATGTGTCTGATCATCAGGCAATTTGTGCTTTCAAGGAAGGCGTCAGGTACCGGGAGTTGAACCTGAAATTCGGTCGGACAGGAAACATGACTCTGACTCGGATGATGGAAATCGCCACCAAGTATGCCAATGGTGAAGAGGAGGAGCGACTGCGGAGCAGCAAGACAAAGCAGTCGCCCACGAAGCCGGAGGAGGAAACTCCAGTCGGTAACAAAAACGCAAGGCCGAACCAGCTGCTCCGGGTGAGGCCTTGGCTGCGGTTCAAGGAAAGTTCAAGGGGAAGACCAAAGGGCCGTGGAACCCCAAGAAAGTAAAAGATCTGGATGGAAATGACGTGTTGGATCTGCCATGCCATATCCACACCAAAAAAGACGAGAAAGGTAATTTCATTTAGCCGAAGCATACCACTCGACAGTGTCGGCTCCTGATCCAGCAGTTCCGAGAGAAACGGTCCAAGGAAAAGGAGAAGGAGGCAGACAAGGCTGAGAGTGAAGGAGAAGATGATGATGGTTATCCTCACGTGAATCCCAGAGGAGTTATCACTATCTCTGGTAATCGGAAAAAGGCGGAAGAGTGTTTCCAGAAGGGCTCAAAGATTGCCGATGCCCAGATGGCCGTGGCAGAATTGCAAGAATACCAGAAAAATGCAGACCTGAGTGCCTTGTTGCGAGACAAGAAGCCAGCCACGGATTCAACATTCCAGTCGTCTGGCGAGACGAAGTCTGTTCACATCCACCTGACGGACCCCAATACAACTCTGACCCACGTTTCGACCACACTCGACTCCAAATAGGAAGAAGTGCTCATCCAGTTCCTCTGTGAGAACTGGGACATCTTTGCATGGAAGCCTTCTGACATGCCAGGTGTTCCCAGGGGACTAGCTGAGCATCGTTTGCGAGTCGACCCGAAAGTGAAACCAGTCAAAGAGCATCTTCGATGGTCCGCCGTCCAGAAAAGAAAAGAAATCGGCGAAGAGGTGGCTCGGCTTTTGGCAGCTGAGTTTATCTGAGATATTTACCACTCCGAGTGGTTAGCCAATGTTGCCATGGTCCCGAAGAAAGATGACTCACTCCGCATGTGCATCGATTTCAAGCATATTAATCGGGCCTGCCCGAAAGATGACTTCCCTCTCCCTCGCATCGATCATATAGTCGACTCGACTGCTGGGTGCGAGCGTTTGTCCTTTTTGGATGCCTACTCCGGGTACCACCAGATCCGTCTGTACGGACCCGACGAAATAAAGACAGCCTTTATCACCCCGTTCGGGTGCTTCTGTTATGTCACAATGCCATTCGGCTTGAAGAATGCTGGAGCCACATTTATGCAAATGATTCAGAAGTGCCTGCTCACTCAGATCAGTCGGAATGTGGAGGCATACATGGATGACATTGTGGTCAAGTCATGTAAAGGTTCCGACCTGCTGACCGACCTCGCTGAAACCTTTGCCAACCTCAGAAGGTATGATATCAAGCTCAATCTATCAAAGTGCATGTTTGGAGTTCCAGGCGGAAAGTTGCTCGGTTTTCTTGTTTCCGAACAAGGAATTGATGCTAACCCAGAGAAAGTAGGCGCTATACTCTGAATGAAACGCCCTATGCGTGTGCATGATGTCCAGAAGCTTACTGGTTGCTTGGCCGCCCTAAGTCGATTCATTTCTCGCCTCGGTGAAAAGGCGCTGCCTCTTTACCGACTGATGAAGAAATCAGATAAGTTCGAGTGGACTCCAGAAGCTGATACAGCATTTGCAGAGCTAAAAGCTCTGCTTTCCACCCAGCCGGTGCTTGCTGCTCCAATCAGTAAAGAGCCTCTTTTGCTTTATATAGCAGCCATTGGACAAGTCGTCAGTATAGTACTTACGATCGAGCGGGAAGAAGAAGGAAAAGCGTACAAAGTTCAACGCCCGGTTTATTATATTTCCGAAGTCCTGACCCCGTCAAAGCAGAGATATCCTCACTATCAGAAGCTTGTCTATGGAATATATATGACCACGAAGAAGGTTGCACACTACTTCTCAGATCACTCTGTTACAGTCATCAGCGACGCTCCATTGTCAGAGATTCTGCACAATAGGGATGCAACTGGTCGAGTGGCAAAATGGGCGATTGAACTCCTTCCCTTGGATATCAAGTTTGAGGCAAAGAAAGCTATCAAGTCCCAAGTAATAGTAGATTTCCTCGCCGAGTGGATCGAATAGCAACTGCCGACTCAAGTTCACTCGGAGCACTGGACCATGTTCTTTGACGGATCCAAGATGTTGAATGGTTCTGGTGCTGGAGTAGTTCTGGTATCCCCCCGAGGAGACAAGCTCAGATATGTCCTCCAGATTCACTTTGACTCCTCCAACAATGAAGCAGAGTATGAAGCACTCCTGTATGGGTTGCGCATGGCCATCTCACTCGGAGTCCATCGCCTCATGGTCTATGGCGACTCAGATTTGGTAGTTAATCAAGTGATGAAGGAGTGAGACGTGAGAAGCCCAGCCATGACTGGTTACTGCAACGCGGTGTGAAAGCTTGAGAAGAAGTTCGAGGGGTTAGAACTCCACCACATCCCCCGATTGAAAAATCTAGCAGCCGATGAATTGGCAAAGATAGGTTCCAAGATAGAAGCCATTCCCAGCAATGTGTTCTTGGAGCATATTCACACGCCGACAGTTCAGGAAGACCCTTTCACTGAAGAGCCCCCACAACCCAAGAGCGCCACGGATCCGAATGAAGTCGAGGTCCCAGCTGTGGTCGACCTAATCATGGAGGTTCTAGCCATTACTCTCGACTGGACGGTGCCCTACATTGCATACATCCTCAGGAAAGAGCTCCTAGAGGATGAAGAAGAAGCTCGACAGATCGTCCACCGATCTAAAGCTTTTATGGTGATAAGAGGGCAGCTGTTCAGAGAAAGTGTGACTGGAGTCGGTCAAAAGTGCATAGCACCAGAAGAAGGTCGAATGATCCTCAATGACATCCACTCGGGGACCTGTGGTCACCATGCGTCCTCTCGGGCCATCGTGGCTAAAGCATACCGAGCTGGATTCTATTGGCCATGAGCAAATGAGATGGCGAAAGATATAGTCGACAGATGTGAAGGCTGTCAATTTTACTCCGATGTGTCTCACAAGCCAGCGTCAGCCCTGAAGACCATTCCCCTCGTCTAGCCCTTCACTGTTTGGGGACTGGATATGGTTGGACCGCTGAGGACCGGCAAAAGCGGCTTCACTCACGTGCTCGTTGCAGTCAACAAGTTTACCAAATGGATCGAAGCCAAACCTATCAAGAACCTTGATGCTAGCACCGCTGTCAGTTTTATCAGAGAATTGACATTCAGATATGGAGTCCCGCACAGCATCATCATGGACAACGGGTCGAACTTCGATTCCGATGAGTTCAGAATTTTCTGCGCCTCTCAGGGCACTCGAGTCGACTATGCTTCTGTTGCTCACCCGCAGTCGAACAGACAAGCAGAAAGAGCCAATGGCCTAATTCTCAAAGGACTGAAGCCCCGACTGATGCGTGATCTCAAACATGCAACAGGTGCTTGGGTTGATGAACTTCCGTCAGTTCTGTGGGGTTTAAGGAAAACTCCTAATCGGTCGACCGGAAGAACTCCTTTCTTCTTAGTCTATGGAGCCGAAGCTGTTCTGCCAAGTGACTTGCCCCACAACGCACCCCGAGTTGAACTCTTCTCCGAAGTAGAAGCAGAGCAGGCCCGGAAAGATTCAGTCGATCTCTTAGAGGAGGAAAGAGAGATGGCCTTGATCCGCTCGACCATTTATCAGCAAGATTTGCGTCGATTCCATGCCAGGAATGTGAGGGGTCGGGCCTTTCAAGAAGGAGACTTGGTTCTTCGAGTGGATCAGCAGAAACCACGCAAGCTCGCTCCAACTTGGGAAGGCCCCTTCATCATCACCAAAGTTCTCCACAATGGAGCATACTATCTTTACAGTATCGAGCATCAGAAAGACGAGCCACGGGCTTGGAACGCGGAGCTGCTCCGCCCTTTTATACTTAAACACTCGTTTGAATAAAATATAATAAGCAACACCTTTTGTAATTCGTTTATCAAAGACAAGAGCTTACGGTTCTCTCATTCGATTGTGTTGTTCTTATTTACTCCTGAAATCCCCCAGTGGGCGGGCTTAGTCGCGAATCCGTTCCGCCTAAGTTCAAAAAATCCTACCGAGTGGAGAGCAATCCTCCCACTCGGGGGCTTAGCTGCAGTCGAGCACTTGCCTAAGTTCTCTCTAAGAGGCTTAACGGCAGTCCAGCACTCGCCTAAGTTTGAAAAAAATCGTACCGAGTGGAGAGCAATCCTCCCACTCAGGGGCTTAGCTGCAGTCGAGCACTCGCCTAAGTTCTCTCAATAAGAGGCTTAACGGTAGTCCAGCACTCACCTAAGTTTGAAAAAATCCTGCCGAGTGGAGAGCAGTCCTCCCACTCGGAGGCTTAG
>NC_057812.1:673261541-673276013 GCF_018294505.1 Triticum aestivum
ATCCCCCAGTGGGTGGGCTTAGTCGTGAATCCGTTCCGCCTAAGTTCGAAAAAATCCTACCAAGTGAAGAGCAATCCTTCCACTCGGGGGCTTAGCTGCAGTCGAGCACTCACCTAAGTTCTCTCACTAAGAGGCTTAACGGCAGTCCAGCACTCGCCTAAGTTTGGAAAAATCCTACCGAGTGGAGAGCAGTCCTCCCACTCGGGGGCTTAGCTGCAGTCGAGCACTCGCCTAAGTTCTCTCACTAAAAGGCTTAACGCCAGTCCAGCACTCGCCTAAGTTTGGAAAAATCCTACCGAGTGGAGAGCAATCCTCCCACTCGGGGGCTTAGCTGCAGTCGAGTACTCTCCTAAGTTCCCTCACTAAGGGGCTTAACGTCAGTCCAGCACTTGCCTAAGTTTGAAAAAACCCTACCGAGTGGAGAGCAGTCCTCCCACTCGGGGGCTTAGCTGCAGTCGAGCACTCGCCTAAGTTCTCTCACTAAGGGGCTTAATGGCAGTCCAGCACTCGCCTAAGTTTGAAGAAACCCTACCGAGTGGAGAGCAGTCCTCCCACTCGGAGGCTTAGCTGCAGTCGAGCACTCGCCTAAGTTCTCTCACTAAGAGGCTTAATGGCAGTCCAACAGTCGCCTAAGTTTGGAAAAATCCTACCGAGTGGAGAGCAATCCTCCCACTCGGGGGCTTAGCTGCAGTCCAGTACTCACCTAAGTTTAAGACCCATTCCTATCCGCAAGGACGACGAGGTGCAGGTCGACTGCAACCTTCTCCTTCGAAGCTGTGGCACAAAAACAACGTCTGCTCCATCCCCATCCGCAAGGACGACGAGGTGCAGGACGACTGCAACCTTCTCCTTCGGAGCTGCGGCACAAATACAACGTCCGCTCCATCCTTATCTACAAGGACGACGAGGTGCTGGTCGACTGCAACCTTCTCCTTCGGAGCTGTGGCACAAATACAACGTCCGCTCCATCCTTATCCGCAAGGACGACGAGGTGCAGGTCGACTGCCACCTTCTCCTTCGGAGCTGTGGCACAAATACAACATCCGCTCCATCCCTATCACCAAGGACGAAGAGGTGCAGCAAGCAAAGTCCATCCGAAGGTAAACGCAAGCACATTCGAAGATAAACCAAATTCATATAAATACTAAAAGGTTCCAAGCAGCGAATCAAAGGTACTCAGGCACCAAGCCCAAAGGAGTTTAATGGTTACAGAAACCACTCGGCATTCTGAGGCAAATTTAAAGCGTATCCAAGTTTCATAGGATTGTTCACTCGGCTGGAGGAGGGCTGGCAGGCTCCACGAACGAGTCCAGATTGATCCCATCAGCGATCCAAGTAGCGGCAGCAATGAAAGTCTCCATGAAGGACTGGAAGTCGTGCTTTTTGGTGTTAGAGACTTTGATCGTAGCCATCTTGTCTTCACGAGCCTCCTTGCAATGGACTCGCACCAGGGACAGCGCCACATCAGCACCACACCGGGCGGAGGATTTCTTCCATTCTTGCACTCGGTCAGGGATCTCATTCAGTCGAGTCATCAGAGATTCCAGATCATTCTGAAGCGTCGCCCCCAGCCAAAGCATCGAGTCGATTCGAGAGACAACCTCCTTCAGGCGTGCGAGGTAGCTTGTGGCGCTGGCGATACGGGACTCTAGTCGGAGCATGTTCATTGCAGTTTCATCACAGACCGAGGAAGCGATAGGGTCCAGACCCGTCTCGACCCTTCCAGTTTCTTCGTCAAAGTCTTAACAAAGTTCTGCAGCCAAAAGTCAGTTCAATCAACCGAGCAAAATCCAATGGCAAGCATCAACACAATCGGATTAAAAGAAATACATCCCAGCACGAGATAAAGCTTCTTGGCGAGGGTCCTCAGATAAGCTTCTGTGTCGTTCCTCTTGCGGATCGCAGACTCCAACTTTTCGTTCAGGACGACCTTATCCTTCTTCAGGCTGGTCACTTCGCGGTTAGCTTCATTAAGACAAGATGTCAGTCTAGTCACCTCTTCTTCAAGTGTTCCGACTGAAGCAAGCTTCTTGTCTGCGAGAACGGTTTTGTCTTGGGCTGCTTTTTGCGCGGTGGCGAGGTCCGAGTCCTTCTTATCCAGAGCAAACTTCATTTTCTCTGCAAAAGAAATAATCGAATCAAAAAAGAGATCAAAGAGATATATTGAAGGTCAGTCGGCAATCAGTTACCTTCCATACCAACGGCCTCGTCTTGAGCTTTTTTCAGATTTTGCTGAGCCAATTCCAAGTCTAAGTTGAGTTGCCTCTGCTTCTCTTTGAGTTCGGCAAACTTGGAGATAAGAGTACAAGACTTCTGCAGGAGGCAAGAGACAGATCAATCGATAGGTTCGAAGGCAGTTCATTTTCAAGTGAATAAAACCTAAAGAAGTGGACAACAAGCTGTTCAGACCCCAGTTGACTGCCAGCAGTAGACCGCGGTCTCGGGGACTACACCCAGTGGGTGCACTTGGCGTGCCCCCACTGGTTCTGATCCCACTCGACCGGACCGCCGGAGTCGAGTGCAAGGAGTAAAAAAAGAGAGAGAAAGAACAATTGCGCCGTCAAGAAAGAAGAACTCAGACCACAGTCGACTGCCAGCAGTTGACCGCGGTCTCGGGAACTACACCCAGTGGGTGCACTTGGCGTGCCCCCACCGGTTCTGATCCCACTCACCCAGACCGAGTGGAAGAGCGAAACTACCAAAAACGACAGCAACACCCAGTGGGTGCTCTAATTCAACACGAACAACAGGAGATTGTGCAGAAGAAGATTTTTCGAGAATAAAAATAGTTGGAAAGTCTACTCACCTGGACGTTGGCCCGAAGGGAGGCACTAGCGTCGTAGGCAGCCTGACTGCTCTCATGCACTATCTTCACCTGCTCCATCATCATATCAGCCTGTCGGATGGCTTCCGCAGGCGCTTCCGACTGGTTGTCTGGGACTGGGTAGCTGGTGAAAAAATGTGCAGACGACCCAGGTGCAGCTGCTTGAGGCTCCGTGGTGTGGAGTTGGATAGTTGAAGGAACCACAGGCGCGGTCGACCGCGTGGGATGCCCACTCGGCAAGGGTGCAGCGAATGTCCCAGTGGCCCTGCCCGCATCTTCAGCTTGACAGACGAGAGGCGTTGCAGTTGGTTCTTGCCGAGCCACCCTACCGGCTGTTACCTTCTTGCTCTTCCTAGGCTTAGGAGCCACATCTTCGTTGTTGTCTGGAAGGTCAATGATGTTGGGTGGAGTTGTAAGACAGAACATTCGACCCCAAGTGAACCACTCGACCCTAAAAGGATCAAGAATCGAAATCGCAAGACTTCATACCTGGGTTAGAGGTTACCGCATCCTCCATTTCCTCGTCCCGGTACTGGTATGAAGAGGTCCCTGGCATAGCAGCACTGCAAAGACCCGCATTCAATCGGTTACACCCAGTTAATCGAATCCACATAAAGGACAAGTCAGATGGTTACCAGGAGATAGTAGGAACGGTCACATTGATCCGAAGCAAAGCTTTGGGCGGTTTGGAAGAGATGGCTTTCGGCACTTTCGGCGCTGGAAGCGGTGTGACCTTGGAGTGCTTTGGAGGCTTCTCAGTCGGTGTCAGGGAAGACGTCCTGGGGCGCTTCGAGGATTGCCCGATCGGCGCAGCCACCAAGTCTGGAGCGCATGCCGGGTCATGAGTGTGCTTGGACCTCCTCTCCCTGCGAGGAGGCGAGTCGACTTCTTCCTCATCGGTCGACTCATTGCTCTCCTCGTCCTCCTCGGCTTCCGAATGCTCCTCGCCGCTCTCGCCCCCGCTCCCTTCTTCTTCAGCACCAGGGTCCTGCACTCCGTTGGGCATCGAGTACATTTCAATGAGGGCCTGAAAGGATAACAATCAGAAGACATTCAGTCGACCACAAACGGGACATCACGTGGTGAATCGGAAAGATACTTGATAAAACAGAAATATACCTGCTCCGACTGGCGCGAGTTGTCGAATGGAATCACCCTCCTGGATCCCCGAGGGTTGTCTTTGTTGCCAATGATTCCCCTCAACCAGTTCTCCAAGATATCCTCACTAACCTCCTCCGGGTGGATCCGAGTGGTATCCTCGAGCCCAGAGTACATCCACATCGGATGATCGCGCGCCTGAAGAGGTTGGATGCGTCGACCGAGAAAGACCTCCACAGATCCATCCTGGTCACTCCGTCGCGGACAAGCTGGACGACCCGTTCAACCAGCTCCTTGACCTGCGCCTTCTCTTCTGGAACTACCTTCAAGGGAGCAGGCTTCTCCACTCGAGCCATGGAAAAAGGAGGAAGTCCAGTCGACTGGCCAGGGGTTGGCTGATCCTTGTAGTAAAACCAAGTCGACTGCCAGCCCCGGACCGAGTCAGGAAGGATCATCGCTGGGAAAGTACTTTTGCTCCTCATTTGGATCCCCAGACCACCGCACATCTGGATCACCCGCGTCCTCTCGTCACTCGACTTGGCCTTTTTGACCGACTGGGAACGGCAAGTGAAGATGTGTTTGAAAAGCCCCTAGTGCGGTCGATAGCCCAAGAAGTTTTTGCACATGGACACGAAAGCGACCAGATAGACTATGGTGTTCGGAGTGAAATGGTGGAGCTGAGCCCCAAAGAAGTTCAAAAAACCCCAGAAGAAAGGGTGGGGAGGCAGTGAGAATCCGCGATCTACGTGGGTTGCTAGGAGGACACGCTCACCCTCTCTGGGCTGCGGCTCGGTTTCATCCCCCAAGAGCCGGGCCGACTTGTGGGGGATCAATCCCCCCTCCACCAGGTCGTCGAGGTCATCCTGCGTGATTGCCGAGCGGATCCAGTCACCCTAGATCCAGCCCGCCGGCAGGCCGGACCTTGATGAGGATCCGCCCCGGCTGGTCCGCTTGCCCTTCGCCTTCGCGGTCGCCTTCTTCGCGCGTTCCAGTGCCGCCGTCTTATCCTTCCCCATGGTGGCGGATCGAGCTCGAGCGGAGGTCCGGCGACGAGGCGGAAGCGAGAGTGGCGGAGAGATCTGGAGAAAGAGAAGAGAGAATGGGAGTGTGTGGAGCAGAGGCCTGGCCCGAGACCTTTTATAAGGCCTTCCACCGAGTGGCTGACTGGTGGACCCAAGCGATCTAAACAAATCCCGCAACAGTCGCGCGCATAGTACGTGGTGAAAAAGGTGGCGCGAGGATCGAGGAGACTTGCCTAATCCGTCCCGATAACCTCGGTTCCTCCTGTCTAGCGCACTTCCCAAAATTTGAATCTTGCGAGATCCGCGGAGAGCAGAACGACCTGTCAGACTGAAGACAAACACCCTCTACATCATCATTCGGAATTCCACCATGAAAGTTCACTCGACAACAACCAAGAATGGACCAAGGCGATTGAGAAAGGAGTCGACGTCATCTCCTCAACTCATCGTTTCAGGACAAGGCATATTCATAGCATAAAGAGTGGGTCGGAAGTGTTCTCAACCCCTTCCTCACTCAAACCCTGATCCATTCGGGGGCTAATGATGAAGCTATGTACCTAGGGTAGGGTCATGGACCTGTCCAGCATACCCTCCCCAAGGATATCTTTACAAAGAATTAGAAGCAGTCGAAGAGAAATCATCATCCACTCGACCGCGGAGATGCGCTCACTCGACCACCTTGAAGACACTCGACCACCAGAAGATGAGGAACCCTCCACTCTGCAACGGTTAGGACTTAAACCATAGCATTATGAGCATTTATGACATTTTACTGTAGACGTTACCTGTAACGCCTTTCCTTTATGAGCATTGAACCCTGTGTAACGGAGGGGAGCTGGGGTCCTGGCACACTCTATATAAGCCACCCCCCTCCTCTGGGACAAGGGTTCACACTTTTTTTGTAAACCCACACACACATATAGTCCAGTCGACCGCCTCAGGGCACCGAGACGTAGGGCAGTTACTTCCTCCGAGAAGGGCATGAACTCGTAAAAATCGTGTGTACAACTACTCCATAGCTAGGATCTTGCCTCCTCATACCTACCCCCCATTCTACTGTCAGTCTTAGATCCACGACACCGCCATCTTCACCAACATCTCCATCACCTTACCCCCTCTATCTACAGCGGTCCACTCTCCCGCAACCCGCTGTACCCTCTACTTGAACATGGTGCTTTATGCTTCATATTAATATTATTATCCAATGATGTGTTGCCATCCTATGATGTCTGAGTAGATTTTCGTTGTCCTATCGGTGGTTGATGAATTGCTATGATTGATTTAATTTGCTTGCGGTTATGTTGCTGTCCTTTGGTGCCCATCATATGATTGCGCACGTGGATCACACCCTAGGGTTAGTTGTATGTTGATAGGACTATGTATTGGAGGGCAAGAGTGACAGAAGCTTCAACCTAGCATTGAAATTGATGCATACGTGATTGAAGGGGGACCAATATATCTTAATGCTATGGTTGGGTTTTACCTTAATGAACATTAGTAGTTGAGGATGCTTGGTAATAGTTCCAATCATAAGTGCATAGAATTCCAAGTAAGGGATGACATGCTAGCAGTGGCCTCTCCCACATAATACTTGCTATCGGTCTAGTAAAGTAGTCAATTGCTTAAGGGACAATTTCGCAACTCCTACCACCACTTTTCCGCACTCGCTATATTTACTTTAGTTGCTTCTTTACTTTAACAGCCCCTAGTTTTATTTTCGTGCTCTTTACTTTCTTGCAAGCCTTTCTGAAAACACCTACAAAGTACTTCTAGTTTCATACTTGTTCTAGTTAAAGCGAACGTCAAGCGTGCGTAGAGTTGTATCGGTGGTCGATAGAACTTGAGGGAATATTTGTTCTACCTTTAGCTCCTCGTTGGGTTCGACACTCTTACTTATCGAAAACTATTGCGATCCTCTATACTTGTGGGTAATCAGGGGCTCTCTCCCCCTCGCTTCCGGTGGCACCGGAGTGCCACCGGGGGCCATCATCATCACCGCGATCTACACCAACACCTCCGCCATCTTCACCAACATCTCCATCACCTTCCCCCCTCTAACTACAGCGGTCCACTCTCCCGCAAGCCTCTATACCCTCTACTTGAACATGGTGATTTATGCTTCATATTATTATCCAATGATGTGTTGCCATCCTATGATGTTTGAGTAGATTTTCGTTGTCCTATCGATGGTTGATGAATTTCTGTGATTGATTTAATTTGCTTGTGGTTATGTTGCTGTCCTTTGGTGCCCATCATATGATTGCGCGCGTGGATCACACCCTAGGGTTAGTTGTATGTTGATAGGACTATGTATTGGAGGGCAGAGTGACAGAAGCTTCAACCTAGCATAGAAATTGATGCATACGGGATTGAAGGGGGGCCAATATACCTTAATGCTATGGTTGGGTTTTATCTTAATGAACATTGGTAGTTGCGGATGCTTGCTAATAGTTCCAATCATAAGCGCATAGAATTCCAAGTCAGAGATGACATGCTAACAGTGGCCTCTCCCACATAATACTTGCTATCTGTCTAGTAAAGTAGTCAATTGCTTAGGGGAAATTTCACAACTCCTACCACCACTTTTCCACACTTGCTATATTTACTTTATTGTTTCTTTATCTAAACAGCCCCTACTTTTTATTTACGTACTCTTTATTATCTTGCAAACCTATCCAACAACACCTACAAAGTACTTCTAGTTTCATACTTGTTCTAGGTAAAGCGAACGTCAAGCGTGCGTAGAGTTGTATCGGTGGTCGATAGAACTTGAGGGAATATTTGTTCTACCTTTAGCTCCTCGTTGGGTTCGACACTCTTACTTATCGAAAACTGTTGCGATCCCCTATACTTGTGGGTTATCAAGACCTTTTTCTGGCGCCGTTGCCGGGGAGCAATAGCGTGGGGTGAATATTCTCATGTGTGCTTGTTTGCTTTAGCACTAAGTAATTTTTATTTGCTGTTCTTAGTTGTTATTTATCTTTAGTTATGGATATGGAACACGAAATACCAAAAAATTTAGGTGTACTTTCTGCTCATGGAGATGGGGAACCTCCTAAAACCCTCGATGCTGGTTATGTGAAAGATATTATGTACTACTTTAATAATCCTGAGAAAACCCAATTTAATTATGTAATGGGAGTAACGTTGGATCAACGTGAATACTTTAGGGATTATCGCTTGACACAAAAAGGGAAACTATTATGGGATCAAATTCATATATTGAAGTGGTATGCTTGGCAATTATGTGTGAGTTATGATTATACTTGTTGCTCTAGGATGAAGGCTCCACACCTTTCCTTTTCATGCAAATTTAATGATAATAAAACCTTAGCTTCTTATGCTAGAGGTATATATGATTACTATGATGTGGAACAAATAGAAGAATTTGTTGCTTTTATGGGTGCTTATGAAATTGAATCTATGTGTAAAGAGTTTGAAGATTTTGATGATGTTGTTTATAGATCTGAAAATTTAGCTATCCTCAAATATTGCTATGAGAATTATGAATACAATTCCGAAATTAATGCACTTATTGAGAAAGTCTCCGCTGTCCAAGAAGAGATTAATCTTTTGTAGGAGTCTATGGAAGAAGAAATTGATGAAACTGTGAGCTCATTGGATGAAAAAGATGAGGAAGAGAGCGAAGAACAAAAGGAGGAAGAGTGGATTGATCACCCATGCCCACCTTCTAATGAGAGTAACTCTTCAACTCATATATTGTTTAATTCCCCTTCGTGCTTACCGAAGGATGATTGCTATGATGACTGTTATGATCCCTTGGATTCTTTTGAAATATCCCTTTTTGATGATGCTTGTGGCCAAGATGCCAATATGAATTATGCTTATGGAGATGAACTTGCTATAGTTTCTTATGTTAAATATGAAATTATTGCTATTGCACCCACGCATGATAGTCCTATTGTCTTTTTGAATTCTCCAAACTACACTATATCAGAGAAGTTTGCCCTTGTTAAGGATTATATTGATGGGTTGCCTTTTACCGTTGCAGATGATGATTTTGATGAATATAATATGCATGTGCTTGCTGCTCCTACTTGCAATTATTATGAGAGAGGAACTATATCCCCACCTGTCTATGTTTCCAATATGATAAAATTGAAAGAAACTGTTTATACTATGCATTGGCCTTTACTTTGTGTGCATGAATTGTTCTTTCATGACATGCCTATGCATAGGAAGAGAGTTAGACTTCGTCATTGCATGATATATGTTACTTTCTCACTACTAAATTACAAATCATTGTTAATTAAAATTGGCTTTGATATACCTTGGGATCCGGGTGGATTCATTACTTGAGCACTATATGCCTAGCTTAATGGCTTTAAAGAAAGCGCTGCGAGGGAGACAACCCGGAAGTTTTAGAGAGTCATTTATTTCTGTTGAGTGCTTTTATATAGTTTAAAAATAACAAAAATAAAGAGGGGAACCCAAAACTTTTTCAAAAAGAAAAGCGAAAGTGAGAAAGACAAGCATTGTTGAAGTGGGAGCTAGCCTTGAACTTTGTTCATGCTCATGGAAACTTTGTGAATCTTGATTACAGAAACTTTTCAATAAAAATAATTATGCCCTTGTACAATTCCATTGTATTATAAAAATAATGTGCCAAGGTTTGCCTTTAGGATGTTTACATTTGCTTGATGGTTTGTACGGTGCAGGACAGAAACTTTGGCTGTAATGCGCGATTTTACCTTTTTTGCTGGAATGTCAAATGGTTGTGACTCTTTTTGAAATGTCTTCCTATACAAATTTTTTATTTTTCATAATTTTGGTAGAATTTTTCAAGTATAAGAAGTATGGTGAATGTTCAGATTATTACAGACTGTTCTGTTTTAGACAGATTCTGTTTTTGATGCATAGTTTGCTTGTTTTGATGAAACTATCGATTCATATCAGTGGATTAAGCCATGAAAAAGTTATATTACAGTAGACACAATGAAAAAACAAAATATGAATTGGTTTGCAGTAGTACTTAGAGTAGTGATTTGCTTCATTATACTAACGGATCTTACCGAGTTTTCTGTTGAAGTTTTGTGTGGATGAAGTGTTCGATGATCGAGAAGGTCTTGATGTGAGAAGAAGGAAGAGAGGCAAGAGCTCAAGCTTGGGGATTCCCGAGGCATCCCAACTAAATATTCAAGGAGACTCAAGCATCTAAGCTTGGGGATGCCCCGGAAGGCATCCCCTCTTTCTTCAACAAGTATCGGTATGTTTTGGGATTCGTTTCGTTCATGCGATATGTGCAAATCTTGGAGTGTCTTTTGCATTTAGTTTTCATTTTTATTTTATGCACCATGCTAGTATGAGATAGTCCTTGGTTGATTTATAGAATTCTCATTGCACTTCACTTATATCTTTTGAGTATGGCTTTATAGAATGCTTCATGTGCTTCGCTTATATCATTTGAAGCTTGGATTGCCTGTTTCTCTTTACATAGACAACCACCATTTGTAGAATGCTCTTTTTCTTCACTTATATTTGTTAGAGCATGGGCATATCTTTTGTAGAAATAATTAAACTCTCGTGCTTCACTTATATCTATTTAGGGAGATGACAGGAACTGGTTATTCACATGGTTAGTCATAAAATCCTACATAAAACTTGTAGATCAATGAATATGATATGTTTGATTCCTTGCAATAGTTCTGCGATATAAAGATGGTGATATTAGAGTCATGCTAGTGGGTAGTTGTGGATTAGTAGAAATACTTTTGTTGAGGTTTGTGATTCCCGTAGCATGCACGTATGGTGAACCGTTATGTGATGAAATCGGAGCATGATTTATTTGTTGATTGTCTTCCTTATGAGTGGCGGTCGGGGACGAGCCATGGTCTTTTCCTACCAATCTATCCCCCTAGGATCATGCGCGTAGTACTTTGTTTCGATGACTCATAGATTTTTGCAATAAATATGTGAGTTATTTATGACTAATGTTGAGTCCATGGATTATACACACTCTCACCCTTCCACCATTGCTAGCCTCTCTAGTACCGCGCAACTTTCGCCGGTACCATAAACCCACCATATACCTTCCTCAAAACAGCCACCATACCTACCTATCATGGCATTTCCATAGCCATTCCGAGATATATTGCCATGCAATTTCCATCATCATCATATACATGACTTGAGCATTCATTGTCATATTGCTTTGCATGATCGTAAGATAGCTAGCATGATGTTTTCATGGCTTGTCCGTTTTTTATGTCATTGCTATGCTTGATCATTGCACATCCCGGTACACCATCGGAGGCATTCATATTGAGTCATATCCTTATTCTAGATATCGAGTTGTAATATTGAGTTGTAAGTAAATAAAAGTGTGATGATCATCATTATTAGAGCATAGCCCCAGTGAGGAAAGGATGATGGAGACTATGATTCCCTCATAAGTCGGGATGAGACTCCGGACTTTACCAAAAAATAAAAGAGGCCAAAGAAGCCCACCAAAAAAATAAAAAAAAAGAGAGAGAAAAAGAGAGAGGGGGCAGTGCTACTATCCTTTTTCCACACTTGTGCTTCAAAGTAGCACCATGTTCTTCATATAAAGAGTCTCTTGAGTTATCACTTTCATATACTAGGGAGAATTTTCAGTATAGAACTTGTCTTGTATATTCCGATGATGGGCTTCCTCAAATGCCCGAGGTCTTCATGAGCAAGCAAGTTGGATGCACACCCACTTAGTTTCAGTTGGAGTTTTCATACACTTATAGCTCTAGTGCATCTGTTGCATGGCAATCCCTACTTCACTCACATTGATATCTATTGATGGGCATCTCCATAGCCCGTTGATATGCCTAGTTGATGTGAGACTATCTTCTCCTTTTTGTCTTCTCCACCATCATATTCTATTCCACCTATAGTGCTATGTCCATGGTTCACGCTCATGTATTGTGTGAAAGTTGAAAAGGTTTGAGAACGTCAAAAGTATAAAACAATTGTTTGGCTTGTCATCGGGGTTGTGCATGATGTGAATATTTTGCGTGGTGAAGATGGAGCATAGCCAGACTATATGATTTTGTAGGGATAACTTTCTTTGGCCATCTTATTTTGAAAAGACATGATTGCTTTATTAGTAGGCTTGAAGTATTATTGTTTTTATGTCAAATGATAGACTATTGCTTTGAATTACTCATATCTTTATATTCATGCCATGATTAGATATGTGATCAAGATTATGCTAGGTAGCATTCCACATCAAAAATTATCTTTTTTATCATTTACCTACTCGAGGACGAGCAGGAATTAAGCTTGGGAATGCTGATACGTCTCCGTCGTATCTATAATTTTTGATTGTTTCATGCCAATATTCTACAACTTTCATATACTTTTGGCAACTTTTATACTATTTTTGGGACTAACATATTCATCCAATGCCTAGTGCCAGTTCCTGTTTGTTGCATGTTTTTTGTTTTGCGGAATATCCATATGAAACGGAGTCCAAACGGGATAAAAACAGACGGAGATTTTTTTTGGAATATATATGATTTTTGGGAAGAAAAATCCACTCGAGACGGTGCCCGAGGTGGCCACAAGGCAGGGGGCGCGCCCCTGACCCTCGTGAGCCACCCGTAAGGCGGTTGGTGCCCTTCTTTCGCCGCAAGAAAGCTAATATCCGGATAGAGATCGTGTTAAAATTTCAGCCCGATCGGAGTTACGGATATCCGGGAATATAAGAAACGGTGAAAGGGAAGAATCTGAGAACGCAGAAACAGAGAGAGACAGAGAGACAGATCCAATCTCGGAGGGTCTCTTGCCCCTCCCATGCCATGGAGGCCATGGACCAGAGGGAAAACCCTTCTCCCATCTAGGGAGGAGGTCAAGAAAGAATAAGAAGGAGGGGGGCTCTCTCCCCCTCACTTTCGGCGGCACCGGAGTGCCACCGGGGGCCAACATCATCACCGCGATCTACACCAACACTCCGCCATCTTCACCAACATCTCCATCACCTTCCCCCCTCTAACTACAGGGGTCCACTCTCCCGCAAGCCGTTGTACCCTCTACTTGAACATGGTGCTTTATGCTTCATATTATTATCCAATGATTTGTGTTGCCATCCTATGATGTCTGAGTAGATTTTCGTTGTCCTATCGGTGGTTGATGAATTGCTATGATTGATTTAATTTGCTTGTGGTTATGTTGCTGTTCTTTGGTGCCCATCATATGATTGCGCGCATGGATCACACCCTAGGCTTAGTTGTATGTTGATAGGACTATGTATTGGAGGGCGGAGTGACAGAAGCTTCAACCTAGCATAGAAATTGATGCATACGGGATTGAAGGGGGACCAATATACCTTAATGCTATGGTTGGGTTTTACCTTAATGAACATTGGTAGTTGCAGATGCTTGCTAATAGTTCCGATCATAAGTGCATAGAATTCCAAGTCAGAGATGACATGCTAACAGCGGCCTCTCCCACATAATACTTGCTATCTGTCTAGTAAAGTAGTCAATTGCTTAGGGGCAATTTCACAACTCCTACCACCACTTTTCCACACATCGCTATATTTACTTTATTGTTTATTTATCTAAACAGCCCCTACTTTTTATTTACGTACTCTTTATTATCTTGCAAACCTATCCAACAACACCTACAAAGCACTTCTAGTTTCATACTTGTTCTAGGTAAAGCGAACGTCAAGCGTGCGTAGAGTTGTATCGGTGGTCGATAGAACTTGAGGGAATATTTGTTCAACATTTAGCTCCTCGTTGGGTTCGACACTCTTACTTATCGAAAACTGTTGCGATCCCCTATACTTGTGGGTTATCATTTCACCGTATTTATACAATAATAGA
Organism: Triticum aestivum; assembly: GCF_018294505.1. Taxonomy (NCBI): domain Eukaryota; kingdom Viridiplantae; phylum Streptophyta; class Magnoliopsida; order Poales; family Poaceae; genus Triticum; species Triticum aestivum. The sequence continues at coordinate 673,275,305 of NC_057812.1, forward strand.
CCAACATTTATGCCATCAATTAGTAGCATTAGATTCATGATAAAATATATTTTCTTCATATACCTATTTGGTTTCACAAGCATTGATATATTTTTGCACAAACTTGGTCAAACTTTGAGATAGTTTGACTCTCCGACAAAGTTGGAAGTACACTCTTTTAAGGACGGAGGGAGTAGGAACCAATATTTTAAATAGCTAACTATAACCCTGTTATAACCTCATTATAACTTTTTGAGCAGGGTGTCGCTAAATGGTACTCACGTACAATAGTCTGCTAATAGTTATAGCTAATTTAAAGGACCACTGCTATTTGGCATAACACGCTATTTAAAACAGTTATAGGAACAACAGGAGAGTGAGATCAAGGGTTGAAGTTACAAAGTTACAATTATACTAGACGATGCCCCATGCATTGCTGCGGAAAACTTGTTAAAAATGTATATGGCTGATTGGGTGAAGACTAAAGTTAATGCAAAAGGCAAATATTACATGTCTTACATGACTTAATTTCCTGGAAAAAAGTCATGCATGAGGTGGTATGCTTTGCATGAAGAGATTAATGAAAAAAGTAACTTACGAAATAGTTGCGATCAGAGCTACAAGGTCCCGGGATCAAATCCTGGTCAAAGCACTATTTAATATAAAAATAGTTGTGATCTAATCTCGATCCCACGTCTAAGATCTTCTTGTATGTCCAACGCCTAGTTCG
>NC_057812.1:673276296-673282549 GCF_018294505.1 Triticum aestivum
AGCCCCCTACTCCTTGCCCTCCTCGCCGCCATCGCCGCAAGGGCCGGCCCGTGCCAAAGGTAGCAGGGCTGTTCTTCCCCGTGTTGTTGGTGATCTGTTGGTGGATAGCTTGGGCCTCAGTTCCAACCGAACCTTGAATTCTGTCGGCGGCATGCGACGGCTGCTCTCTTGTTGCTGGCTATGGCCTCACGTGTAGAGGAGCATGTATCTGGTTCACCGTAGTGTGGGAAAACTTCGTCCAGATCCGATCACGACTCGCAGCCGCCGCCAACGGGGTTGCCATGGCTCCCGTCCTTGTGCGGAGCTAGCTCCTGCTGAGGAGACCAGAGATGAGGCCCCACACCTGTTGCTGCCAGACTTAGCAGGGGCTAGTGATGCCTCTTGTCGCAGCGGTGGTCATGACACTGGCGTTGCCCGCCGGAAGCAGTGTCGGGTTCCACTTGCGGCAGGCAGCCTTGGCGAGATGCACGGCCCCCGGATCTCCGGGCTGCGGCGGTGGCCTCATTGCAGTGTGGTGACCTTAACCATCGAAATATCTTCGTGAGGATTTCTCCAGATCGCAAGTAGCTGCTGGGATTATGGTTTGATGCAAACTACGGACGATGACTTGACGCAAAGGTATGGTTGTGCAGCGGCGTTCACATCGCATGTTGCTGCTGGGATCGTGGAAAAGCGGTGGTGACATCACATGAGTAATGTCATGGTGGTGCTCGACTACTCGAGCTCCAGGGCGACAGCCTAGGTCTGACCGGAAGTGGTTATACTTGGCAATGGAGACTACCTTGTTGAAGGCATTATTTGGATATGCTTGGACTGCTTCTTCAGGGTGAAAACCTAGATTCTGGTCTTGGTGGTTGGATCCGGTGATGACGGCGCTTGAGTGTCGCTCCCTTTCTGAAGGTGTTGCTATTGAAGAATCTCGTCGTTCATGTGGTGTCATTAGATGATTGGTGTGGATATGGTCATTTCTGTAGTTTGCGATGATGGATCTTATCTCTTATGTCTTCTTTTTCCTCGCCTACGCGTAGCGTTGGTCGTATATGACTTTGCTATTTGATGACGTGTGTTTTTTTGCGTGTGTTAGTGTTGGTTGTATGCATCCTAGCTATGCAGAGGCCTGGTGTGTACTCACTGTGTTTATATCCACTTGATGCTTCATTTTGAGTCAATAAAATCCACTCTTTATCGAAAAATGACTACATGCATGACTTGGTGATGTGGCATTGTTGCATGGAAAGCAAAATTAGGTAGTGAGTTGTAACTATTTAAGAATAGAGGATATCAGTTGCCCAAGTGTGACATACGTGAGGTTTATTTTGAATTTCCGGATTTCTCTTTTCAGTTTTCTTTGATAATGGGCGATTTTATTACTCCTGTTGGTAATATAGCGTCAAGCGGATACAAATCTTTACGAGTAACGCTACTCCTGTTGGTAGTAGTACCTAGTACGTGAAACGGGCGAAGACGGAGCGACGCTTATGATCGAGGAAGGCTCTCCACAGTCCCAAGTCCCAACGCGTGGAAGCGCACAAGTCTCGTAATTACTGCAACCGTTGGTATTCTGCATCGATTAATCAAACGCCCATGCATGCAGTCGTACCCCGATTGAGTGGTCGCCGGTTTCCAAAGTAACCCCCTCCTGCATAAATTGAACTGCTCCACTTTCTCCTGAGCCATTTTCATCCGAGTTCCTTCTACCAACCACCTTCGCCGCCATGGATGGTGCCTGCACAAATGTCACCGACGCCGCACGTTTGGTGCGGCTGCTCAAGGTCCAAGGCTTCAGCGCCACGGAGTGCATGAAGAGGATCGGTGGTCCAGACAGGTACATTCCATCCAGATGCACCGTCGATGGGTACGAGTGGGAAGTCCGTATCCATCCTGCTTCGAAGCGAGGCACGGACAGCACCAACCTTTGGGTGTCACTATTGCTTTCTTTGTGCAGTAGACCCCGTGAATCCAGCGTGGAAGCGAGCCTAGCCTGTCGGCTGGTACATCCGAGCCGGATCCTTGAAACATTTCAAGAGGGTAGTGCGGCAGGAACCTTCTCTTACGCCGGTGAATGCTGGCATCGCGTGTTTCTCAGGCGTAGAGATGATTTGGAAGGTTATCTCAAGGATGATACTTTGACCATACAGTGCGCCATCGCAGTACTCAGGCCCTTACCGGTACCAAGGATCCCAGCTGAAGAGGTTCCCGTGCCATCCTCCAACCTGCACCAGCACCTCGGCGATATCCTGCAGAGCAAGATGGGATCGGATGTGACGTTTCTCATATGCAACGAGTCGTTTCGTGCCCACAAGAGCATACTCGCCGCCAGGTCTCCTGTTTTCAATGCCCAGTTCTTTGGAGAAATGAAAGAGAAGAGCTCGCGGCATGTGGTGATCATGGACATGGAACCGGAAGCATTCAGAGCCATGATCCATTTCATCTACACGGACACGGTCCCTGAATTGGAAAAGCAGGAGGAGGTGTTGACGGCGATGGCTCAGCATCTGCTCGCAGCCGCTGACAGGTATGGAGTGGACAGGCTCAAGCTGATATGCGAGGCCAAGCTCTCTCGTGGTATCACTGTGGACACGGCAGGGACAACTCTGGCCTTAGCCCAGCAACACAATTGTTCACAGCTCAAGACCAAGTGTGTCAAGTTCATCGTCAGCACTCCTGAAGTTCTTGACGCTGTCCTGGCAACTGAAGGGTATAAGCACCTGGAGGCAAGCTGCCCTTTGGTGCTAACTGAGCTTCTCAAGTCTGCCCATGGGAGGAATGCAGAAGCGTAGCCGTGAGCCAAGTACCAAGATTATTTGAGAGCGCATATGTGTTTTTTTTAGAAAAGGAGGATGACCCCCGGCCTCTGCATCTGGGCGATGCATACGGCCACTTTATTAATTATTCTCATAAGACCTTACAAAGTAATACAATAGTAAGACTAAAGCCACCGTCTAAGCCACTCTATCCAGTTAATGAAGGGGCGCAGATAGCCTGGGCCTAATACCAAACAGGCATCGCAGCCAAACCTAACATCTAAGACCTGAGATCCCATCCAGGACGCGTGCCGGGCATGGGTCTCACCGGTCCGGCGTGCACTCAGAGGCCGCCGCCACCAACTTCCACCGCTCCATCTTCAGAACTGTACTAATGCATCAACCTTGCTCGGTCCAGCTATCGTTGACGCCACCACGGCGCCCAACGGCACCTCCTCCCTGCGCGCAAACATCTGAGGACGTCGCGGTCTCCACTGATACACCTCAGCACCATGCTGCCAAGTACCACCAACCGACACAGCTTGAAGTCTTTGGAAGATCTGTCGTGTGTAGCACCTGCCGACCAGGCATGACAAAGCGTTGCACCTGTCGGTCAGGCATGACTTGACATCTCCACCGAAGCTCCGTGCAAGATGAAGCCGCTCCACCTCCAGCCTCTCTGCTCGGGATGGGAGCACCCTAGGAAGACACGGCGAAGAAGTTGGGCACCACAATCACCACGAGAGCCGGACCAGCCGACCGCCATGGCGAAGCGACACCACTAAAGAGAATCGCCGCCATCAGGAACGCCAAGAACGCGCTGCAGCTGTCCCACCTCCCCGCGGACCCAAAGCGGCGCCTTCAAGAAGGTGACGGAGCCGGGCACCGCCGCCGCCCAACCAAAGTTGTGGGTTTCCACCCGGGTGTAGGGGGAGGACGAGGGGGAGGGAGCTGGATCTCGAAGCCGCCTTCAAGAAGGAAACAGCGCCTGGGGCACCGCCGGCGTCGTGGCTGCCGCAGCTGGCCAAGAAATTACTCCGATCCAGAGATCCCAACCCCACATCCGCGCAGTCCGTCATCGGATCCGGCCGGATTGACGAGGAGGAAGCAGCAGCACGGGGGCGCCGTCTTCAAATCTGGCGAAGGAGAGCAACAGGGGATCCCTCCACGTGGCGCCCGCATCCACCGCCCGCGCGACCGAGAAGACGCGGTCCACAACTCCGGCAAGCGCCGCCAGCCTCCCGAACGACGCCGCCCTCACAAGTGGAGGCCGCCGCCTCAAACCCTAGGCCCGGGCCGGACGGATCTGGCGGATCCGATCCATGCGCCTGCCCGAGCGCGAGAAGCTCCCTGCCGCCACCTTCCTTGGCTGCGCACAGGGCCTGCCCGGCGCTAGCCTCTGGCAGCGGCGAGGAAAGGAGGGAACGCGGTGACGACGAGGGGCGGCGGCGCGAGATCGCCCCCGTGTCGCCCTAGCGGGGCGACGCGGTGTTTGTCCCATATGCATACTATGCAGTAGAAAAGTATGCCGGCCCTTCCCTGCAAAGGAATGACCCAATGTTTATATGTACTATGTACTTGTCATCTCTAAGACAGTTGCTACCTGCTTTGCTTTGTTAATGAAAACGGAGAATTCATTAATGGTTATATCATTATATGAAAAGAAAATCTGTTATGAGCAACTTAATAGTTGTTGTTCCTGCACTCAGATTTGAAGTTATTTAATACTATTGCTTAATGGTCCAAGATTAGACGTCTCTCCTTTTCTTCATGTCAAGATTGGGAAAAGGTAAGTACTACATTTGCATGCAGATCTAATGTAGGAAATAGTTTTCCGTCTCGTTCATGTTGGGATTTAGAGTTTGCAGACATGATTATTCGTTCAGAGTTTGCTAAACATCACTCTGCTTACTCGGCGTTAGGTTTTCTATGCTGCCTTGGGAGAGGATCCTGCAAACTACTATTTGTGAACATGCCTTTCTATGCTAAAAAAAAAACTCTACGTACTACTCTGGACTGTTTTTTTGAAAAGGCCATCATGGCTAGCTTTATTAAGATCAAATAAGAATTACATCGTTCATTAGAGGTGGAACTAAGAACCCAGGAGGTTCATCAGTCCAACTAGTCGTCTCACACTTATTACAAAAACTGAATTTAGCTAGCTCATGAGCTACCAAATTTTCTTCACAAAAACAATAAAAAAAGATGACATTTCCTATCGAAGTTGCCATATCAATGCATTCGGCGAAGACCGCCACCGCTGCATCCCACCAATGGTTTTTTCCTTAACAACAGTTCACCACACTCAAGGAATCAGACTCCACTTCAACCCTGTTAAAACCCAATATGTTTGCCAGATTTAGGCCATCTCGCATAAGTTTAGCTAACCATCGTTAAATTCAACTAGTAGGTAAACTTCTGGTAAAAACTGCATGTAGGAATAGCATTGCTCCACAAATATATGACTCCCTACTCCGCAGTTAATATCAGGTTACACATAAAAATAAAAAAATAAACATTTCTTAAATTCATTTTCCATGCCTCCATATACTCACAAGAAATTCTAGTATTCATCGTAGATATAGACAGGCGCTGCAATGTGTGCCATCCAATCCTATATTCATAAAAAGTTGATCCCTACTATCATATTTATCTCAACATGCACACGTGCCACCTCATCAAAGGCCCACCACTACATGCATGAGAATTTTTTTTATTATTATTAATTGATCTCATGCACATCTTTCGCCTCACCACACATGCCACCTTATTAAAGGTCCACTCAAAATGCATGGAAAAAATTCTATTATACTACGTTATGCCACTTATATTCAAAATATTTTCCGACAACACAATAATCAAATACATTATATAATACTTAGTTTCAGCTTTAGTTCATATCACTGTTAAGATATCTTCCGATATGCCGATAAATTGGCCGATTTATCGCTTACCGCTGTCAGACTGATTAGATAAATCGGCCGATAAATCAGCCGATATGGCGATAAATCGGCCGATATGCCGATAAACTGGCCGATTTACCCCTTATTATGGGTCGACCGATAAGTTCTCGATAAGCGATATCCCCAACATTGGTTCATATATTGTTAATTCAACTATGGAGGCTTCATACAATCGAATCACTGAAATATATTGCAATCGATTCCCGCGTCAACGCGCGGGGTATTCTCTAGTTTTTGTAAGTTATGTGTCAATTGAGAAAGCGAGACATTCACCTCCTAGCTCCCTATATAGAGACCAAGCAGCTTTCATTTCAAAAGAGTTAGTAAGACACAATCTACACACTTGAAGGTAGTAAGCGGCATCCCTGTGGTGGCAATGCTTTCCTCGTATAACACAGCATGTTGTGTTTCCATTGAGGAGGCTCTCAGTATCACCGATCACGGGGGCGTATGCACATAACTTTAAGCTTGGTTTTTCCAAGGAGTGTTTGCGTAATCGTATGATGATGCGACAACCATTGTCAATGGTGGAAGTGGCGGATCTAG
>NC_057812.1:673282902-673289612 GCF_018294505.1 Triticum aestivum
CCAGGCCCGGGGCATGAGGCCCTTTTTTTTGTGGGCTGTAGGAAAAATACTGTAGCAACTGCTACAGTATACAAAGGGGGCCCGGGGCGCTGGGCTGGACCGCCCCTGATGGTGGAGAGTAGGCCGATCCAATACATGAAGTGCATGAAGTTGGCAACGTTCCGAGGCAGTGTTGATAGGTCGATTCGGCAATGTAAATCCCACACACTCGCACTGTGACTGTGTGTAGCAGCCAGATGTCATACTGTTGAGGACAAAAATTGTTGGCTACATCTGTATGGAAGAGGCATAGGCGTCCAGCTAACTCGGTCAAGTAGTGATTATCTTGATAGTTTTTCTCCAAGTCGAATGGAGGCAATGGCACGGTCTCAAACGTCTCATTGTCAAGGTTGAATGAGGCGATGAATATCTCTTCTGATAGAGAGGCAAGTTCACGCCTGGCCAACTAATAGACATGCCTGTCTGTAAAGACACTTGTGTCCTCCTTTCTTACCCAACCCAATGCTTTCTCCTAACCACAACCCTCCAAGCGCCAGGACCGAGTTGATCTCGTACACCTCGCACTCGCAGTCCATAGGCACAGATTTGGAGAGGCGGTAATGGACGCGCACAACTTTGTGCTTCCTAGTTTGCGTGTTGTAACCTAGTCCTAGGTGTGTGATACCTTGAGACTTCGTGGCATGGCTCTTTGGGAGCGCCGCCATTCGGCCGATAGACGGGTTGATCACCTAGTGTGTCCTTGTAGCTTCGGCTACGAGGATGATAAGGCCGCGGAATTGCTGTGTGACGAGGTGCCAGATGAGGTTATTGATGACATTGGGATGAAGAGGCATGACCTACATCACGGTCGTGGCATGTGGATTGTCTGGCAACCACACCCGCAACTTCAAATGGTGCAAGTCCTACAAGAATAGGATCCTTGGGCTATAAAGATTGGAGGAAGCGTTGAACCCTTTGGTCTCGGGCCGCTGTATATATTGATAACTTGTCGTGGGTTACAAGTTTGGGAGATCGCTAGGACTCTCCAGAGTTACACGAGAGAGAGACAGAAGAATACACGAGAGGGAGAAGAGATAGAAGTTTGAATACAAATATAACTCTACTCTTTATCTAACATCCTCCCTCAATCTAAACCAACCTATGAAACTCTGTCAAGATTTAGATTGTATATGAACTCATTCATCCTCCTCGTGGACAGTGGCTTAGTAAACCCATCAGCAAGTTGATCTCCTGTTGGAATAAACCTAATGTCAAGTAGCTTCCGAGCCACTCGTTCTCTGACAAAATGGAAATCAACTTCTATATGTTTTGTTCGTGCATGAAAAACAGGATTTGCTGAAAGATAGGTTGCACCAATGTTGTCACACCATAACCTTGCAGCTTGTGGAACTTTTATCCCAAGTTCACATAACAAAGTCTGTATCCACATAACTTCAGCAGTTGCATTTGCCAGTGCTTTATACTCTGCTTCAGTACTGGATCTAGAGACAGTAGCCTGTTTTCTTGCACTCCATGATATAAGATTTGATCCCAAGAATACAGCAAATCCACCTGTGGACCTTCTGTCATCAACACATCCTGCCCAGTCTGCATCAGAATATGCACTCACTAGCATAGATGGTGACTTAGTAATCTTAACTCCAAGCCCCATTGTGTACTTGAGATACCTCACAATTCGCTTAACAGCTGTCCAATGAACTGTACGAGGAGCATGCAAATACTGACATACCTTGTTCACTGAATATGAAATATCTGGACGAGTTAAAGTCAAATACTGAAGCGCGCCAACAATGCTTCTGTAATTTGTTGCATCCTCTGGACCAAGTACCTCTCCTCCCTCAACTGAAAGTTTTTCTGAAGTTGAGAGTGGTGTACTTACCGGCTTGCAGTACTCAAGTCCAATCCTCTTTATAATATCAGCAGTATATTTTTCTTGTGTCAGAAGTATTCCATCTTTCACCTGTTTTACTTCAATACCAAGAAAATAGTGAAGATTGCCCAAATCCTTCAATGCAAACTCCATATTAAGATCATGAAGAAGACTTGTAGTGGCATCTGGATTGGAACTAGCAACAATAATATCATCAACATAAACAAGAACAAATATTGTTATACTGCCTTTGTTATAGAAGAATAGTGAGGTATCTGCCTTTGATGGAGTAAACCCAAGTTGTTGTAAGTGAGTACTTAACCTTGAGTACCAGGCTCTAGGTGCCTGCTTTAATCCATACAAGGCTTTATCTAGCTTGCAAACATGATGTGGCATGTTTTTGTTTTCATATCCTGGTGGTTGCCGCATGAACACTTCTTCCTCAAGAACACCATGAAGAAACGCGTTCTGTACATCTAGCTGTCGTAAACTCCAACCTCTAGAAATAGCAATAGACAGTACAAGTCTGATGGTAGCTGACTTGATAACAGGACTGAATGTATCCTCATAATCAATTCCAAATCTCTGCTTAAAACCCTTTGCAACTAGCCTAGCCTTGTATCTGTCTATGCTTCCATCTTCCTTTCTTTTGATCTTGTAAACCCATTTGCAATCAATCACATTTTTACCTTTCCCTGGTGGAACTAAGTGCCAGGTTTTATTTTTCATGAGTGCTAGATATTCTCCATCCATAGCTTCTTTCCACTCTTTATGTGCTAATGCATCACTAAGACTTTCTGGTTCACCAACACTAGTAAGAAAAGCATATTTGCGTTTGTCATACCTTATGGTGCCATATTTGTATTCCTTCGGCTTGAATATCTCGGATTGAGACCTGGTAGTTTGCTGAGGCACCTGAGATACAACAATTGTAGTAGCAGAATTATTATTTTCAGAACCACATGCCTCTGAAGTAACAGATCCTGAGACAGTAGAGTGTGCCACAGAAGATCCAGGCACATTACACGGAGAAGATTGGCCGCCCTGGCGCTCCAGATCCGAGAAAACGAACTCAGCAGAGGGAATCATTCTCGTGTCAGGCGTCAACCTCGTACCGGGTGACCCAACAGGAGAGCTGCGCGTGGCGTCCGCTGCGCCCGTCCGCTCAGGTGTGCGGCAGGCCGCCTCGTGTGCGGGCCCCGTCTCGGTCGGCTTGTCTCCCGTGGGCCTGGCCAGCCCACGCGTGGCGGCTGGCGAATCGCTGCAACCACCCGCACCAAGGCCCGCGCTCAGGCTAGCGGGGCCACCTGCTGCTGATGCTGCTACTGCGGCAGGATCCTCCTGGGATCGCGCGCCTGGAGGCTGCTGCGCTGCGCCAAATCGTCATAGGATCTGGCGCCAGTTTCGTCTTGTTCTGCACAAATAAAATCATGCCTAAACACTGCATTGCTGCCATTAGATGCACTATTTTCATCTGAATCTTTTCTGGTTGGATTAATCTCATGATCAGTTTCAATTAATTCACCCCCGTGATCAGGAGAAGTCAAAGGATCAGAAAGAAGAGAAATTTCTTGACGAAGGAGAGCACCTGCATTTGGATGTAGTTGAGCAAACGGAAAAAGAGTTTCATCAAAAACGACATCACGAGATATATAGACTCGTCCTGTGGAAACTTCAAGACACTTGTAGCCTTTGTGGAGATTGCTATAGCCAATGTACACACACTGAGTTGACCGAAAATCAAGTTTGTGACGATTGTATGGTCGAAGGTTTGGGTAACAAGCACACCCAAAAATTTTCAGGGAATTGTAATCAGGTTTTTGATGATACAGTCGCTCTAAAGGAGTTGAGTTTCCAATGACTTTACTAGGAAGCCGATTTATGAGATATGTGACAGCAATAAAAGCCTCATCCCCATATTTAAGAGGCATAGAAGCATGAGCAAGTAGTGACAACCCTACTTCGACAATGTGACGGTGTTTGCGCTCGGCAGACCCGTTCTGTTGATGAGCATGGGGACAAGAGACATGATGTTCAATGCCTATACTTCGAAAGAAGGAATTGAGTTTTTCATACTCCCCGCCCCAATCACTTGGGACGGCAAGAATTTTTCTGTCAAAGTGACGTTCAACAAGCTTTTGAAATTCTTGAAAAACATCAAAAACTTCAGATTTGTGTTTAAGAAGATATATCCATGTAAACTTGTTGTAATCATCAATGAAACTAACATAATATTTCTTCTTTCCAAAAGAATCTCTTGCATGACCCCATACATCACTAAATATAAGCTCTAAAGGAGCATGAGACACACTACTAGACTTCGGATAGGGAAGTTGGTGACTCTTGGCACATTGACAAGCTTCACAAACAGACTCATTATTTCCTCTACCTGACAATGGAAGATTGTCTTTATTAACTACCTGCTCAACTATAATAGAAGACGGATGTCCTAATCTTTGATGCCATCTATCCAAGGAGGGCTTAACGACGGAGTAAACTTGACGACGATGCTTGCTGCTAAGAAACTTTGATGTAATGGGGTAGAGACCACCGACGCATCTACCGTGATGAAGAAGTTCCCTCGTTGCCCGATCCTTGATGAAAAAATATTTTGGAAGAGTTTCAAAGAAGACATTATTATCGGCGGATAAACGAGACATAGATGCAAGATTTTTGTTAGCTTGAGGAACATGAAGAACATCCTTAAGAATAAGATCACGTGGAGAGGTGGGGGAATTAATGAAAGCACGACCAATATGATGTATGTCCATACCTCCACCGGTTGCAGCAGTGTTCACTTGATCATTGCCGTAGTATCTTTCACGAGTCGCAAGTTTCTCAAGCTCACTTGTGATATGATCGGTTGCACCAGAGTCAGCGTACCACACGGTTTCTCCTTCTCCTGCTTGTTCTCTCAAGGCAGCAAGGACATGGCGCTCTTCAGGCACAAAGTCCTCATCATACCTATGCCAGCACTCCAATACTTCATGACCCGGCTTCTTGCAGAGTTGACAGCGGGGTCGAGGCCGCCCACCAGATCGGCCTCCATTGTTGTTGGAGCGTGTATTATTGCTGTTGTTGCTGGAGCGCCCGCGCCCATAGCCGCTGCTGTTTCCACCTCGGCCATGTCCTTACTGACCTTGGTGACCACGGCCTCGGCCACCATAGCCACGACCAAGAGTCAGAGCGTTAGCCGAGGATTGACGCAGATTTCCCTGTTGAAGTAGATTGATGCGGGCTTCAAAACTAAGGAGCTGGTTGTAGAGCTCGGTGACGGTGACGGGCTCGACGCGGGCAGAGAGGGCCGAAACAACTGCGTTGTACTCCATGTCCAAGCCCTTCAGAACGAAGGAGATGATCTCGCCTTCGCCAAGTGGGGATCCGGTGCAGGCAATTTCATCTGTCAGAGCTTTGATCTTGGCGAGATACTCTGGCATCCCCAAGTTGCCCTTCTGGAGGTTTGCAAGGGCGATGCGAGTATTGACTATCTGCGACTGAGTTTGCGCAGCGAAGAAGGCGTGGATGGCGCTCCACACCTCGGCCGGCGTCTGGAGAGTAACGACCTGCGCAAGAACCTCACGAGATAGGGACCCCATGAGATAGCCTTGAAGCTGCTGCTGCTGGGCGTACCAGATCGTCCTGGCATAGTTGAAGACCTGCTCTTCCTTCTCATCATTGGTGATGGTGATGGTGGTAGGAGGCGCCATGCTTGTGGCGTCCAGGAAGTGCTCCATCTGTGCCCCCTTGATCTGGGGTAGCACGATGGCCTTCCAGAGGAGAAAATTCGTCCTCGTCAGCTTCTCTGACGGAGGCGACCCGAGGGAGCTAGCGCCGTTGCTGGAGGAGGAGGCGTAGGAGGAACCGGCGAATTGGGTGATAAGGGCGCCTGCGGTGGATGTGCTAAGGGTGGAGAAGGTAGAGGCGGAGGCAGTGGATGCATCGGTTCCTGCCATGGCTTCGATCGACGGTGGCTAGTTTGGTTTTCCTCTCGGGGTTGAAGGCTTTCTCGAGATTGCTAGATGCGATGAGGATTGGCTGTGATGACCATGTAAAGATTGGAGGAAGCGTTGAACCCTTTGGTCTTGGGCCGCTGTATATATTGATAACTTGTCGTGGGTTACAAGTTTGGGAGATCGCTAGGACTCTCCAGAGTTACACGAGAGAGAGACAGAAGAATACACGAGAGGGAGAAGAGATAGAAGTTTGAATACAAATATAACTCTACTCTTTATCTAACATGGGCCGCAGTGGCGGTTAGCGAGGCGGAGGTGGAGGTCCGCAAATTCGTTCCAAGTGAGCGTGGCTGCCCAGGAACGGCAGAGGCAGCACCTGCGCACTGCCTTGTCCGGCAACCGCGCAAAGATGTCCTCGATGACGTTGCCCGGGAGAAGTGGCAATGGATCTGCCACGTGGGCAGCTACTGGCCGGACGGCCGGCGACGGCCTCTGCAGGTGTTTGCTTGGAACATGCGCGCAGACGCTTAAAGGCCGGAACATATCGATCACGCACACGAGAGACGACATGGAACGCGGAAGAAGTCTGCACACAAAGGAGAAGGGTTAGATCACAGATCGATTTGGTTTCGTTTTGTTCGTTTGCTTTCGTCTTGTTTCTGTACGTATCCTCAGGTGGCACCTGGAGTACGTGTGTAGGTGTCCGTGTATAGGTTCCTATACATAGGGTGCAGTGCAAATATAAACACGGCGTGTGTGCGTGCCGACAATATTTCCCCCCTAAAATATAGGTACTGTAAGGTTTTTTTAAACATCAATACAGACACAAGAGCAATTTTCCCTGTCAATTTGCGGTTTGCCTTCTTTCTTGAACAAACTAACAATAT